>NW_027457302.1:0-138270 GCF_040206685.1 Ascaphus truei
TGGAGAGGGAGAGGGAGAGAGAAGGAAGAGGGTGAGTGAGAAGGGAAAGGGAGAGAGAGAGAAGGGAGAGGAATGACGAGGGGAGTTAAAAGGAGAAGAGGGAGAGAGAAGGGAGGGGGAGAGAGAGAATGGAGAGGGAGAAGAAGAGAGAGAGAAGGGAGAAGGGAGAGAGAGAGAAGGGAGAGGGAAGAGGTTGAGAAGGGAGAGAGAGAGAAGGGAAAGGGAGAGAGAGAGAAGGGAGGTCAGGTGTTCAGGATATCCAAGCTTCAACACAGATGCTTTAATCAGTCCCTGCTTCAGCACAGGTGGCTCAATCAGGGGTCTCTGTCTTCAAACAAGCCTCTGTTTGAGCCACTTGTGCTGAAGCTGTAAAATTGTGCTGAAGCTGTAAAATCCTCAAATTCAGACCAGTTTGGGGGATTAAGGACTTGAGTTGAGCAGCCATGTGTTCAAATTCTATGATACCTATTATTTACATTTGCATCTAGAGTGCTCTTTAGAAGCGGTTTGTCTCACTTAAGAGTGATTAGAATAGGCCGCAAAATCTTTTGCTGTGTACAGGAAAAAAGAGGCATAACAAACCAAGGCTGCCATCTCATTATATCACAAGGTTACTCAGCAAACATAACAGAAAAACACAGAGAATACACAGAACAATGCAAAAGAGCCACACCCACAAACAGAACTGGTTGATGATAAACCAATGAATACCAAATTTCAAACCACAGAAACATTAACATTCACAGTATTTACAATCTTTAACAGAACTCTTATGGAGACAATAAAGGGGGGTAGGTGCTCTGGGGAATTTCATACACATGAGCCCCACAAACAGGGGCTGGTTGATGATAAACCAATGAATACCATATTTTAAAACCACATAAAACATTACAAGTTACAGTACTTACAATCTTTATCAGAACTCTTATAGTCAATAAATGTGGATATGGAGAAGGGAGAGAGAAAGAAAAGGGAGAGAGAAGGGAAAGGGAGAGAGAAGGAAAGGGAGAGAGAGAAGGAAAGGGAGATAGAAGGAAAAGGGAAGAGAAGGAAAAGGAAGAGAGAATGGAGAGGACGAAGGGAGAGGTAGAAACAAGGGAGAGGGAGCGACAAGGAAAGGGAAGAGAGAAGGGATAGGGAGAGAGAAGGGAGAGGGAGAGAGAATGGAGTGACACGGGAGAAGAGGAGGGAGAGAGAAGGGAGAGAGAAGGAGAGAGAAGGAAAAGGGAGGGGAAAGGAAAAGGGAGAGAGAAGGAAAGAGGGAGAGAGAAGGAAGAGGGAGAGAGAAGGAAGAGTGGAGAGAGAAGGAAGAGGGAGAGAGAAGGAAGAGGGAGAGAGAAGGAAGAGGGAGAGAGAATGGAGAGACAAGGGAGAGGTAGAAACAAGGGAGAGTGAGAGCGACAAGGGATAGGGAGAGAGAAGGAAGAAGGGAGAGAGAGAAGAGAGGAGAGAGAGAGAGAAGGGAGAGAAAGAGAGTGATGAGAGGGAGTGACAAGGAAAAGGGAGAGAGAAGGGAGAGGGAGAGAGAAGGAGAAGGAGAGAGGGAGAGAGAGAAGGGAGAGAGAGAAAGGAGAGGGAGAGAGACAGACAGAAGGAAGAGGGTGAGAGAGAAGGGGAAAGGGAGAGAGAGAGAAGGGAGAGGGAGAGAGAGAGGTAGAGGGAATGATGAGGGAGTTATAAGGGAGAGGGAGAGAGAAGGGGAGGGGGAGAGAGAGAGAGAAGGGAGTGGAGAGAGAGAGAAGGAGAGAGGGAGAGCGAAGGAAAGGGGAGGGGAAAGGAAAAGGGAGAGAATGGAGAGACAAGGAAAAGGGAGAGAGATTGGAAAGGGAGAGAGAAGGAAGAGGGAGAGAGAAAGGAAGAGGGGAGAGAGAAGGAAGAGGGAGAGAGAAGGGATAGGGAGAGAGAAGGGAGAGAGAAGGCAGAGGGATAGAGAAGGGAGTGAGAAAAGGGAGAGAGAAGGGAGAGAGAAAGGAGAGAGAAAGAAAAGGGAGAGAGAAAGAAAGGGAGAGAGAAGGAAAAGGGAGAGAGAACGAAAGGGAGAGAGAATGGAGAGACAAGGGAGAGGGAGAGACAAGGAAAGGGAGAGAGAAGGGATAGGGAGAGAGAAGGGGGTGACAAGGAAGAGAGGAGGGAGAGAGAAGGGAGAGGGAGAGAGAAGGAAAAGGGAGGGGAAAGGAAAAGGGAGAGAGAAGGAAGAGGGAGAGAGAAGGAAGATGGAGAGAGAAGGAAGAGGGAGAGAGAAGGAAGAGGGAGAGAGAAGGAAGAGGGAGAGAGAAGGAAGAGGGAGAGAGAAGGAAGAGGGAGAGAGAAGGAAGAGGGAGAGAGAAGGAAGAGGGAGAGAGAAGGAAGAGGGAGAGAGAAGGAAGAGGGAGAGAGAATGGAGAGACAAGGGAGAGGTAGAAACAAGGGAGAGGGAGCGACAAGGGATAGGGAGAGAGAAGGAAGAGGGAGAGAGAGAAGGGATAGGGAGAGAGAGAAGGGATAGGGAGAGAGAGAAGGGATACGGAGAGAGAGAAGGTAGATGTAGAGAGAAGGGAGATGGAGAAGAAGGAAGATGGAGAAGGGAGAGAGAGAGAGAGAGAGAGAGAGAGAGAGAGAGAGAGAGAGAGAGAGAGAGAGAGAGAGAGAGAAGGGAGTGACAAGGAAAAGGGAGAGAGAAGGGAGAGGGAGAGAGAAGGGAGAGGGAGAGAGGAGAGGGAGAGAGGAGAGAGAAGGGCGAGAGAGAGAAGAGAGAGGGAGAGACAGAGAGAAGGAAGAGGGTGAGAGAGAAAGGAATGGTTGAGAGAGAGAAGGGAGAGTGAGAGGGAATGACGAGGGAGTTATAAGGGAGAGGGAGAGAGAAGGGAGGGGGAGAGAGAGAAGGGAGAGGGAGAGAGAGAGAGAAGGGAGAGGGAGAGAGAGAGAGAAGGGAGAGGGAGAGAGAGAGAGAAGGGAGAGGGAGAGGTTGAGAATGGAAAGAGAGAGAAGGGAAAGGGAGAGAGAGAAGGGAGGTCAGGTGTTCAGGATATCCAAGCTTCAACACAGATGCTTTAATCAGTCCCTGCTTCAGCACAGGTGGCTCAATCAGGGTCTCTGTCTTCAAACAAGCCTCTGTTTGAGCCACTTGTGCTGAAGCTGGAAAATCCTGAAATTCAGACATGTTTCGTGGCTTAAGGACTTGAGTTGAGCAGCCATTTGTTCAAATTCTATTATACTTTTTATTTACATTTGCATCTAGAGTACTCTTTAGAAGCGGTTTGTCTCACTTCAGAGTGGCTAGGATAGGCCGCAAAAGCCATTGAGGTTTACAGGGAAAAAAAGAGGCATAACAAACTAAGGCTGCCATCTCTTTATATCACAAGGTTACTCAGCAAACTTAACAGAAAAAACACAGAGAATACACAGAACTATGCAAAGAGCCACCCACAAACAGGGCTGGTTGATGATAAACCAATGAATACCATATTTCAAACCAAAGAAAAATTAACATGTACAGTATTTAAAGTACGTGAATGTGACCGCAATCACCGTTATGAATAGGTATATAGGATCAAACGACAGGTGCTCAAGGGGTATAGATATAATGTTTATCAGAGTTGATCAAAAAAGATTTGATCAGAAGAGTTCCCCTTATATACAGCACTCTATTGTCATTCGTATGGTAAAGGTAGACAACAATTGGTCTTGCAGTATATTACTGCAGATCTGTCAGGTTGGCCAGAATCACTGCGGATATCAGAAAATAATAAAATTTTATTAATTCTACATAGATAATTAAAAACACATATACATGATTAAAAATCCCTTTTTGTGGCTGATATGTAAATAGGATGAGGATTATTTGGATCTATTGCCATATATCATCATATCATGACTCTCAGAGTAATAACAGCAGGTCTGTAATTGATTTGTATGTGGCTAGCTAGCAAACAAATTGGTCTTGCAGTATATTACTGCAGATCTGTCAGGTTGGCCAGAATCACTGCGGATATCAGAAAATAATAAAATTTTATTAATTCTACATAGATAATTAAAAACACATATACATGATTAAAAATCCCTTTTTGTGGCTGATATGTAAATAGGATGAGGATTATTTGGATCTATTGCCATATATCATCATATCATGACTCTCAGAGTAATAACAGCAGGTCTGTAATTGATTTGTATGTGGCTAGCTAGCAAACAAATTGGTCTTGCAGTATATTACTGCAGATCTGTCAGGTTGGCCAGAATCACTGCGGATATCAGAAAATAATAAAATTTTATTAATTCTACATAGATAATTAAAAACACATATACATTATTAAAAATCCCTTTTTGTGGCTGATATGTAAATAGGATGAGGATTATTTGAATCTATTGCCATATATCATCATATCATGACTCTCAGAGTAATAACAGCAGGTCTGTAATTGATTTGCATGTGGCTAGCTAGCAAACAAATTGGTCTTGCAGTATATTACTGCAGATCTGTCAGGTTGGCCAGAATCACTGCGGATATCAGAAAATAATAACATTTTATTAATTCTACATAGATAATTAAAAACACATATACATTATTAAAAATCCCTTTTTGTGGCTGATATGTAAATAGGATGAGGATTATTTGGATCTATTGCCATATATCATCATATCATGACTCTCAGAGTAATAACAGCAGGTCTGTAATTGATTTGTATGTGGCTAGCTAGCAAACAAATTGGTCTTGCAGTATATTACTGCAGATCTGTCAGGTTGGCCAGAATCACTGCGGATATCAGAAAATAATAACATTTTATTAATTCTACATAGATAATTAAAAACACATATACATTATTAAAAATCCCTTTTTGTGGCTGATATGTAAATAGGATGAGGATTATTTGAATCTATTGCCATATATCATCATATCATGACTCTCAGAGTAATAACAGCAGGTCTGTAATTGATTTGTATGTGGCTAGCTAGCAAACAAATGTTGGCAAAAATCACAGTTTGAGATCATATCATAACTCACAGAGTAATAACAGCAGGTCTGTAAATGTTTTGTATGTTATTAACTCGCAGATAGATACTTGCAAAATTCACCATTCAAACCACAATCACTGTCTAACATATATACTGGTATTGCTGCTCTGAATAGATAATTTACAGGGCAACTCTTCTGATCAAATCTTTTTTGATCAACTGATAAACATTTACAGTATTTACAATCTTTATCAGAACTCTTATAGAGACAATAAAAAGTGGATATATATACACACACACACACACACACACACACACACACACACACACACACACACACACACATTACAGTATGTGGGTGTGTATGTGTGTATATTATCTCTAGGGGTAGTTGCTCTGGGCTATTTCATACACAAGAGCCCCACAAACAGGGGTGGTTGAGCCTTTCAGGTACAGACACATCTCAAATAAACACTGATACCTTATGAATATTTCTCTATTAAACAGAAAGTAATCAGCAGCTTTGTGCTTTTTCAGTAACAGACCCTCTTTAATCACAGAAGATTCCCAGAGATAAAAAAATAAAGCAACTTACTGTATTTGAGACACACACCACTCGGTTAAACACTTTGAATTAAAGCCCAGGCCCATCTGACATCACATGATCAGTGACCAATTAGAGAATTTGTAGCAGACAAAAAAACTACAGTGCCCATGAAGCTTTGCTGCAAACTCATCCTGGAGTTCAAGAGTTTACAATGATTGATGTCTTACAACTGGGAGTGAGACAAATTGTAACAAAAACTAAATGTATCTATTCTGCTTATTGTAATGTCAGTGTGTGTGTCTGAGGTCCAGGGATATGTCATTTAATTGTGTGTGTGTGTGTGTGTGTGTGTGTGTGTGTATGTGTGTGTGTCATCTTAAATCAATCTATTCTTAACAAATAAAAATATTTTACATGTACTAATTCTCTAATTTCTTTTAATTCACTATGAATTGACTGAATTATTTTAGTATTTTTCTCTCCGCTCTTAATTATTGCTTAATTATATATTTTTTCATGTTTGTGGTTCTGAATCCACACATTAGGAAGTATAGACAGTTGCTTTCTTTCTTTCTTGCTTTCTTGCTCTCTTGCACTCTTGCACTCTTGCACTCTTGTGGAGAGGGAGTGGCTCAGTGAGTAAAAGACACTGAGTGGCACTGAGAGTTTGAAGCCTGGGGCCTGGTTCAATTCCTGGTGTCAGATCCTTGTGACCTTGGGCAAGTCACTTTATCTCCCTGTGCCTCAGGCACCAAAAACATAGATTGTAAGCTCCATGGGGCAGGGACCTATATTATATTATTATAAATTATATTATTATATTATTGAGCATTTCCCATTTTAAATGCAAAATTACTAACTAATATGTTTTTCTCCTTGTGCTATGAAATGCCTTATTTGAATCCAAAACTCATTGTATGAGGATAGACGCCATTGATTTTTCTTTCATTATTGCACATATGAATGTACAGCTGCAGCAGCAGCGGCCTTTATTCGAACACTTCACGCTGTGTATACTTCAGAATACCCATGTAGTGGCACGTGATCTCTTCCAACCTTCCCGCCTTATCACCCACTATCACTGCTTACTGAATAGCAGTAGGCATTAAGTGCTTGATAAGTGGCTTATGAACGCTTACTGCATAGGCGTGTGTGTGTGTCTGTGTCTATCTGAGGTACTGAGATACAGTAGGTCATTTAATTGTGTGTGTGCATGTACAAACTAAAAAAAAGTAACAGTGTTATTATAGCAATTACCAGTGTTACAAATATAGAAGTGCAAATAGCTAAAATGTAAGGAATCTACCGTTTTTTTTAAAAAAGGGGGGGACTATTCCATTGTGCATTTCACTTAATGTGACTTATTACCTTGCAATTAGATTTCTAGATATCTCTTGTATTTTCTAGGGTTACTCTTTGGGAGTACACTGGCGACACACTTTATTCGAGCTTGGCTAGCCCCACGAATTCGGGTATACCCGGGTGTATTGAGGTTTGTGACTGTTTTCTGCCCGAGTGCATTGAGTTATTTTCCAGGCAGGGATTGAAGCATTTTATTCCCGCTGGCTGCAATACTGCACAGTATATATATATATACTGCATTACAATTCATGAATTTATGCCATCTGGCAGACACGCGAAGCATTGCAGCCTATTAAATCCTAATCATTATCATTTAACAGATCAGCCGCCCATCAGCCAGGCATGAACCCAGGCTGGGAAGGCAAATGCAACGGGGCTTGTCAGAGGTGAGGAGCGGCGCATTCCAGGTATCTGCCAGGTACATACCGTGTATTTGCTCTAATAAAGTGTGTCGGTGCAGTATGTGTGAGAGCAAGAGACGGGTTGAGTGAAAGAAATAGAGTGGGAGTCAGGGTGAAAAAATGGAGAGAAGGGAAAGTGAGAGAGAAGGGAATGTGAGATAGAAGGGAAAATGAGAGAGAAGGGAGAGGGAGAGAGAAGGGAGAGGGAGAGAGAGCAGAGGTAAAGAGTGGTGTTTAAAGAGGGGGCAGTTTTAGTCGGGGAAGTAAGGCAAGGGTCATATCGAGAGAGATAAAGGGGGAGTGAGTGATAAAGGGAGAGAGAAAGGGGGAGAGAATGAGCTCTTAAAACAGGACTGCTTTAATGTTTTTAAAACCTAAGAAATCAGATCAACATACACTGAAAATGAAGGATTTTTTAAAACCGATCGAATTGGCAGAACCAGACTGAAACAGCTTCGTACAAAGCCTTTTTAGATACAGATTGGACATGCGAGAAGGGCTTGCAGCATAGCAAACCATGCCAATTCGCATCTAGAGTGCTCTTTCGAAGTGATTTGTCTCACTTCAGAGTTTCTAGACTAGGCCGCAAAATCCTTTACGGTGTACAGGAAAAAAGAGACATAAAATACCAAGTCTATTTCAAAACAATGAATGCAACTTAAAGACTCAACATATCTGGCTGATGAATGCAAGGGTTAAACCTGGGAATACTATATTTTCAGTGTGACATGACCCTATTAAGATGCATTTCTCAAGGTTTACAAGTTACTGTATGGTTATTTTGCTGTTTAAAGTTTTTCTACCTTTTTTTGTTTAATTTCTTGAAATTACCTATGTACTGGTAGGAAGATAAATGTTTGAACAGGGGTTCTCAACTCCAGTACTCAAGCCTGTCCAACAGGTCAGGTTTTCAGGATATCCCACCTTAAGCACATGTGGTTCCATCAGGGGCTCAGTTTTCAACCAAGCCTCTGATTGAGCCAAGATATATGACACATATTACTAATGCAGGAATAAGTCATCAGAAATAGGCCCCTTGTTCAAAACAATATAACCATTTTCTCCTGGGATGTTGGAAGCATTAATATGCCTGATGACGCCATATGCTGGGCACAATGACCGAGATAGCAGCTGAGAGAAAGAGCAGAGAATGTAATAGTGTTTAAAATTGTTTCCCAATAGCTCAGATATAGCGATCAGTGAAAGAACAGTGTCCCATCAGCAGTGGCTGGACTGGATGTCTTGCTCACAAGTGCTATGTAATGTGGAAAAATGTTGCACACCAAAAATCAAAATAAATCTGAGATACTAATACCAGTGGGAGTCCGAGTGAAAAAATGGAGAGAAGGGAGAGTGAGAGACAAGGGAGCGAGAAGGGAGTGGGAGAGGGAGAAGAGGTAGAGAGAGGTGATTAAAGATTGATTAGTTTGAGTCAGGGGAAGTGAGGCAAGGGTCATATAGAAGGAGATAAAGGGGGAGTGAGTGATAAAGGGAGAGAGAAAAGTTGAGAGATAAAGGGGGAGAGAATGAGCACTAAAAACAGGACTGCTATAACGTCTTGAAAGCCTAAGAAATCAGATCAACATACATAGACCTGAAAATGGAGGATTTTTTAAACCGATCGAATTGGCAGAACCAGACTGAAACAGCTTCTTATCAGCCGTCTACCACTGAGATGTATATTCTTTCAGTGGTAGAGAATGTATCATACCCTCCATTAGCAGTGTCTGATTACAATGGCTGCAGTGAAAGAAGTTAGGGTATCCTGAAAACCTGGCCTGTTTGCGGCTCTCGAGGACTGGAACTGTGCAGGCCTGGCTTACAGCATAGCAAAGTAGGCCAATTCACATAAAGAGAGCTATTTAGAAGTGGTTTGCCTCACTTCAGAGTTACTAGAATAGGCCACAAAATCCTTTGCGGTGTACAGGAAAAAAGAGGCATAACATACCAAGGCTGCCATCTCTTAATATTACAAGGTTACTAGATGCTCTGCAGAATTTTATAAATGCAGTAATTAATTGAAGCCAACTAAAGTGTCACTAATTTTAAATATCTTGGCATTTGGTTTCACTCCCATTTAAAATTTGAGTTGCATATTGATAATCTGACATCCAAAATCATTGCCAAACTGGGTGTACTTTATAGGAACAAATCCTCCCTAGGCCAAGGTGCATGATGGGTTAACTTTTGTATCTTACAGACATGCTTAAATGTAGTTAGTACTGCATTGCTGTGAACAGGACACATAGTGGAAAGTTACCTTAATTAAGAGAAACTCTCCAGAGTTGTATGGGAGTCTCCTGGGCCCTCCCCTAGGTCATGCTTATAGTGCCAGCAACGCGACTGGCGAAGTGACGGGTGACGTCACCTGCGAAAGTTATAATTTAACTTTCGGGGATGTCGCTGGCGACATGGGCATTGATTGGTTCAGAGGCTGTCACATGTGGCGACAGCCTCTGAAAAATCTGATTTCCCCAGCTCCAAATTTTGAGTCGCCAGCGTTACTCCCGTCGCGTCGCACTTACTATAAGCGCTGCCTAACTGGGATGTATACTGAATGCCTGGATGTGTTCTCTGACACATTTGTACAGCAGAGAAATGTGCCAGACTCTCAACTGTGGCAAAGCTGATAGTATACTCAGGACTGCGTGCAGTAAAAATTGATCACATAATAGCAACTATTGGGAGTCCCCTGGTTGTTGATGACATCATGAGCGCTATCCTGAGTGTCATAGAATGCTGAAATATATCCAAAGCTATGTATCCAATAAATTGAGCAGAAAGAGATAGGGGAAACTGTCCAAGCATTGCTGGAGTCAGAGGTAATATGGACCGCAGCCAGTTTGTTCAACTATCTGGGCTGTGGAAATACCAGATGGGTAGTGTAGGGTGGCTGTGCACTGTAGAACCCTAAACACAGTAGTGCCACTGTTGGTCGCTGTCATCGCTGACGTAGTTACTTTGGTGGAACATATGCTGTGAAGTATGTATATACAATTATACCAAGGTACAAAAATAGGAGAATGAGAAAAGGAACATAGAGTAGTACGTCTTTGGCTAAGAGAAGAAGAAACCACTTGATTGTCTCTCTCTCTCTCTCTCTCTTTTTATATATATATAAAAATATAAAAAAGTGTAAAATGGGGGGGTTTGCGAGGTGTGAAATAGGCCTTGCAACACTACCATTTGAGTAAAAGTTGTGCCCTAAAAAAAATGTCATGGTAGGTGTGCTATGGGGTAGGGAGGGGGGCCTGATCCTTGCATTTGTCCTGGGCCCCAAGATTTCTGCTGGCGGCCCTACTGACAAGGGATTCCTCAAATTGGGCCCAGCAGAAGCTACTTCCCAAGCAAGCAATTGCCTTTTTATATTATTTGTTCTGCTTTTTACTATTATCAGTATATATATGTAACATCGCCAAAAGAAGGGTCGTGCGGTCACTGCTGTATTTCATCTCCTGTCTGCACCGCTGATAAGAGGCATAGAGGAATTTGTGAGGGCGGACCCTCGCTCTCGCAGAGGGGAGGGGTTTGATGTCTGTCTGTGTGTGTGTGTGTGAGAGGGAGAGAGAGAGTGTGTGTGTAAGAGGGAGAGTGTGTGTGTGTGTGTGTGTGTGTGTGTGTGTGTGTGTGTGTGTGTGTGTGTGTGTGTGTGTGTGTGTGTGTGTGTGTGTCACCCACCCTGTTTCCCTCTGTCTCACTTTCTGTCGCCCTCTGTCTCACTTTCTGTCACCCTCTGTCTCACTTTCTGTCACCCTCTGTTTCCCCCTGTCACCCTCTGTCTCACCCTGTCACCCTCTGTCTCACCCTGTCACCCTGTGTCACACCATGTCACCCATTTTCTCCCTGTCAACCTCTGTATCTCTCGGTATCACCCTGTCATTCTCTGTCTCACCCTGTCACCCTCTGCCTCACCCTGTCACCCTCTGCCTCACCCTATCTCACACACTCTCTGTGTCTCACACACTCTCTGTGTCTCACACACTCTCTGTGTCTCACACACTCTCTGTGTCACACACACACGTACACTCTCTCTGTGTCACACACACACTCTTAACAAGGACTAATTGTAGTATAATGTAATACAATAAATAAACATGTCAAAAACGAATGTTGTTCTTACTAGGAATTTATTCAATTTTTTTTAAAGCGGGCCTGGGGCGGGGCTAGGTGATGAGTAGATTTTTTTGTTCAGCGAGTAGATTTTTGGGTGATTTGTCAACCACAATATATATATATATATATGTAAGGGGGCCACTCCCGGCTTCCCTGATGTTCCTTTGCCCCTTGCCTTACCCCTGTGGCAGTGGGGGAAGGGGATGGCGACTTTTCCCAGTTGGCGCCGCTATCTGTGCCGGCGCCGTCGGGGGCCCTGATGCTCGAGCATGCGCAGATAGCCACAGCGGCCATGTTGTGTTTGGTGCGAGGTTCGCGCAATACGCAGAGGTTGGCAAGGGTAGTGGTGGCCATTACAAGTGTACAGGAGATCTGGTAGGTTGCGCAGGTGCAGTTATGTGTAGCGGTGGCCACTACAGCTTTGCACAGGTGCAGTAGAGACCGCGCACACAGTCCCCATAGGAAAGAGGTTCTGAGTGGACTACATCCCCCAGCAGCCTCTGGTGAATGCCCTATGTTCCCTGTCACCTGCAACCAACCAGCCACTGAGACTTGCAGATTCTCTGCAGCAGGGAATTTGATACATTGTTTTGTGCAGTCAGGAAGCAGACTGGGAAGCACGTGAGTGAGTGAGACTTAGGGGACAAAGGGGGAAAGAAGGTGGGCAGAGAGCTGCGAGATTCTGCCCTAGGCCAGAAATCCCCAGGCTAGAGTTGAGGCCCTGACTTCCCACTAGTGAGGGTGGGTGGTCACAGGGACAGGCCCTAGTACAGGAACCTGTCACTTTAGAGAGAGAGAGAAGTGAAGGAAGCAGAGACTGTCGCAGCACCATTACAGAGGTTTAGGATCAGACCTCTTCAAGCACAGCAGCAACCAACCGGGTGGGATCGCCCTGGAAGGTAACCCTGACGTATCTTCACCGTCGGATCCTTTGCGAAGTCTGTTTGCAGGTCCTAGCGCTGGAGCGCTCGGCAGGTAACATCCATAAGTGCACCAACTATAAATCAGTACATAGTGGCTGTGCAGTCACACACACACATACCTTACTTTGGGGGTGGGGTTGTGGTGTGGGGAGTTGGACATGGTGTGGGTACACGGTGAGGGGTTGCATCCTGCGAGACACGTGAGTTACTGTGTCTCCTAGAAGAGAGACACTTAATGTATGACATGCATAGTTATGTTACTGTTAGAAAAGTCACTGTTCTTTTATATGCTGTGTGCGTGATATTATATTATTGTCCTGTGAGGAACAACTCCCGCTCTGCTTGGAGCCATCACAGGTGGAGGCGCTGCACCATATAGTATTGTTCAGGAGGATACACCCCAGGCTCTTATTGGCAGAGGCTCAGGCCTCCTGTGAGCCTCACAGGTAAAGCACCACACTGGGTAATACATATAGCTCCCCTCACATGCACCCTATCTGCGATTGGGTGGGGGAATATGGCTTACATATATATATATATATATATATATATATATATAGTACCGACACACTTTATTCGAGTGTGGCCGGTACCGCAAGCCGGGAGATTTCCCGGCTTGCTAGTGGCCGCCCCTCGGCGTGCCGCGCGTCATAGACGCGCGGTCACGTGTCTTCGGGAGCGTGCGCCCCCTGCACGCGCGTCCAGGGGCTCCCCGAGGGAGCCCTGGTGTCCCGCGATCGCGGGACAGCGGCAGGGGGTTCCGGGGGACCCGGCGGACCCGGCAGCGGTAGGGAGAGCGCCCCGATCGGAGGGCGCTCTTCCGCTGCTTCGGCGCGCGCCCGTCACTCTCGGGCGCGCGCCAGGCTACTGCTGCGGCCAAGAACGGGCAAATGCTCGAATAAACTTGGCCGCAGCAGTATATATATATATATATATATATACAGTGGTTGACAAATCACCAAAAAATCTACTCGCCACACAAAAAAATCTACTCGCCACCTAGTACCAAACGTGTGCTGCTTGGGCCAATATTTACTCGCCCGGGGGTTAAATCCACTCGCCCGGGGCGAGCAAATGTATAGGTTTGTCGAACACTGTATATATATATATATATATATATATATATATATATATATATACTTATTATTAGGCTATAACTGCAGCACTGATTATTGTGCTACCTAGTTCTTGTTGGTTCTTAATAGATTGCTATGAGGGATATTGTTATATGCACTTATGATATAATACACCTCATTTAGCAATCAGGACGCCACACTCCATATATTTTAGCACCCTCCCCATCAGTTACATATGTTGCTGGTACCATGGTTTTTTACCTCACTACTTCTTATTGGGACTCACACTGGTACTGTCATTTAGCGCATGAATATTTATTTTGTTCTAACAAAATTAACACAGTATAGGAAAATATGCATTTGTCAGAGGGAAAGGCCAATAATCTGGAGTCAGGTCACCCTAATGTATATTAAAAATAAACACAGGCCTGTCTGATACTCCCTGATATTATAAAGTAAAGAGGCCACTCTATAATAAATATTTACACAGGCCTTTTTAAGTCTGTCCCTAATAATCTGTAATCAGGAGGTCATTATAAATGTTAAAACAGTAGTGGTACTGTGATATTAAAGTGACAATCCCATACAAGTTTAATTCAGCCCAAATCCACACAATAATGTTAATAAATGCATTATAAATATCACATGACCATATGTATACTGTCTTAGTTCATGGCTGTGTTATTACATCATTACATGTGTAATTAAATCCGTGACATTCTCAGGCTCCCCCCTTCTGTGACAATCATACAGCCGGGCCGTTACATTGCAACACACTAATCCCGCCCCTAGTGACATCACGTGATCAGTAACCAGTCAGAGAAGCTAAAAGGCAAAGAACTACATTTCCCACAATGCACCTCGTGGAGTGTGGCTAGCAGCTACACCTTCTCTCACTAGTTTGTCTCCTGCGAGCTTCCGTACACAGCGTCTTGTTAGAGTGGGGCGTGGACATGTGTAAACTTCAATGGTGGGAAAATGAGACAGTTTTAGCTGCTAGCTGAGCAGTGGTACAGCGCTCTGTAGAAGGCGCTCTCAGTCGGGTGAGTGATTTTTCAATGTGTGTGTTTATTTTATTTCATTTCTCATTTTACTTTCACTTTAAGTACTGCATGCTTATTTTTTTCTGTGGGCATTTAGGGATTTAAGTGCTCTGTGAGCCGAGTCCTCCATTGAAGGAGGAGCTATGAGGCCAACCTATCACAGCTACTGTACCATCTTCAGTTGCTTTCAGTATACTGATTAATCCACGGCACAGAATATGCAACTTCAAATACATCTATCAACTGTCTATATGTTAAGCCCCCGGACAAGCATTTGCTTGTTAGTTATACACTAGTTTCATACAAGCACTTCACACAGGGGGCTTCAACTTAGGTAGTACTTGACCGGCCGGTCTGAGTGTTCTCATTTCCATATATTTCTTGCCTCTACACTTTATTTACATACTTTGTACTTATTACTGCAGTGTAGCATTTTTCCCCACACCTTAAGGTTCAGTTTATAACAGCTTTGTAGGTCACCACTGCTCCTCATTTTAACCATTTATGTGTATGTGATTAATAAACCTTTATTGATACAATTTGTGTATGTTAGAGTGCTATTCAGGGGATTCTTTTTTTCTGTGTTAGTTTTCATATATATGTGTGTGTGTGTGTGTGTGTGTGTGTGTGTGTGTGTGTGTGTATATATGTATATATTTATGTATATATATTTGTGTGTGTGTGACCTTGGGCAAGTCACTTCATATCCTCTGTGCCTCAGGCACCAATGTCATAGATTGTAAGCTCTATGGGGCAGGGACTTGTGTCTGCAAAATGTCTCTGTATAGCGCTACGTAAAACTAGCAGCGCTTTAAAAGAACATGCTGTTATTATTATTATATATAAATGTGTATGTATTTATTTATATAGCACTATTAATGTATATAGCGTTTCACAGTAGTAATACATGTGAAAATCCTATAAATAACAAATACAAATATCAGGTCATGGGAATAAGTGATTTGGACATAAAAGTAACATTTCGGAAGTGTGGACAACTAATACATCTTGTAGATTGCCTTTACAGTGTGATGTCATTGATTCAGTAGATTGTGTGCAGACCAGGACTGCAGTACAGTGTCACTCACATGGATGACTTGCGTGGTAGAAGCTCAAGAACAAGGATGTCAAACTCCAGTCCTCGAGGGCAGCAAACAGGCCAGGTTTTCAGGATATCCCTACTGAAAACCTGGCCTGTTTGGGACCCTCGAGGACTGGAGTTTGACATGCATGCTCTAGAAGGAGCACAGCTGTGGGTGGGAGGTGGATTTGCTTTGCATCAAATGGTTTGGAGCAAGGTTTATTGTATGTATTATCATAATAACAATGCAATGCTTAACTTTTATTTTAGGAGGGATGACTGCAGAACAGAAGTGAATATTGAAGCCATGTGTTCCTTTTCTTGCAAAAGAGAAAATTTGAAGGACAGTTGAACAGAATGAAAATTACTACACAGAGACAGATAAGCAATGTGTATATTTCTCATTTACCATTTAGTATTTGTCGTTTTATTGACTCCACACAATCCGGCTGCTACGGGTTTCACATTGAACATTTTCATCTCTACTCTACCCCTTCCTGTGATCTGAACCATGCAAGTTTTCATTGATTCAATACATCATGAGTAGAGTGTGGCTACAGTATGAAGTAAAGACCCAAGGACCACATCTACTACCATTCATAACAAGAACATGTGCAGTAGCGCACAGCTGCAGTTCTATGTGATTGTTATGAAAGGTTGAGGTGGTTCAATTCTATGAATCTGGAGTGGGATGGATCCTGTTTGCATCACATGGTTTCATCTAGGCCAGTAGATTATATAACTCTCAGTACAGGTTACACATGGCATCAGTATTAGTGATGTAAAGAGGAGGAAAGCTTCAATGTGGAGAACAAAGCCAAGTAATGTTGAAGTTACTCCTTTTACCATTTACTTGGTCAGTCTGTACTGTCTACTCCCCACACAGCTGCTAAGGGTCTTCCATTTTAAATACTTTCACCTCCTATTCTGCACTGCTTTGCTGCCCATTATTTAGAGATGCGTTCCAGTCATGTTTACCACTCTGAATCTCTCTGCAGTCATTGATTTAGCACATCATGGGTAGAGCATGGCTACAGATACAGAAAGCTTTTATTATTTTACCGGCTGATCATCCATAATATTGCATTAAAACATAGAATATCACTTAATTTCCAAAAGATTCAGTGATGCTGATAATGCAGAATCTCACAACATTTCCCATCATAATGCCATAATGCACCAGAGGAAGAAATAATCCTTGCTATATCTGTACATTGTGTGACGTATTACCTCCATGACCATTGAGAGCAAGTACATCTTCTGTATAGAGCGGCTGTGTTATGATGCAGTTATTGATCATCATTGACATAATCACAAGAATCTTATGCAAAGGGAAATTGTCCGCAGCGAAGTGAGATGTGTGCCTGTTTTAAGTCCTCCAGCTTAACGCCCCTACACCTCCCACTACACAGACATACTTACTTATGCATACACTGACATCTGGCATACCTACACACACCCCAGGGCCACTTCTTCCCCTGATGTCAGGGAGAGGATTGGCATGCAGAGTGCAGTAAGTCTCCACGTTACTCTGGCCAACAGTCTTGGCCTACCCCCAGCATCTGTCACCCACAACATCTGTTCCCTCCTTGTAAAGTGCTGAACTATCTCACCTGGGTCAGTGCTATAGCTGATCACAGTGCCCGATCATGATGTCACTGTGACAGGCAGCAGTGCAGATTGACCGGTCAATCAATGCAGTGCCGCACCATATGCACTAAATGAGATTTCCGTGCCCCCTGTCAGGTTACTCCCTGGGCAGTGACCCTGCTCACCCCCTCCCCTAGTTCCACCTCTGACCACAATTATCTCTCTTGGAGAGTGTAGCAAATTGGTGTTGGTGGAATCTCACCTCTGCCATGCATGGTCACAATCTGGGCACAGGACCCAAATAGTGGGCAATGTGGCACTTCTTACAGTAGAGAATAAGTAACTATATTCTTTACTTGTGTATTAAGGACCTTATTTGCATTAAAATTCAGTCCCCATGGGACCAAGACTTTCTGGCTTACTGAACAAAGTGGAATTGTTTCGTAGAGGGTGGAGAATTGTATTTTATCTGAAATTACCCCCTCTGCACAAAATACAAACAATTATACACATACATGTACCTTGTGGAAGTTGTTGCCCTCTATCTTCCTGTGGTCTCTCCCTGTTTCTCACCGTGCCTCCTCCCATTTCCTTGCACCTCTGCGTCTCCGCATATATCCCTATACTCAGAGCCGGCTCCGGTCAGTGACATGGGATGCCCAAATATGAGCATATCCATACATGGGCATCCATGCCACTGACCGGAGCCCACTCTGTTGCGGATATGGAGAGAGACTGGGAGATTTACATCCCCTTATAATTCATATGGTGCATAGTACCGGCACGTATTGTTTTACCGTTACTGTGTACCTTCCTACTTTCACACTGGTACAGTATGTGCTGCAGTGGGACTGAGAGGGATATATTGGTAACACATAGTTATTGTTGGGGGAATTCAATCCATTTTGAAAATAGTAATGCAATGTTTTATACTTTTTTTTTTGCAGTAATGAAGAATGAAAAAGTTCTGTTAAAATTGAATTGGAGGTGAACTGGAATCATCATCAACTCTGCACCAGTGTGAATTGATGTTCTTTAATGTTCTGATAAGGTACATGCAACATCTCTTCCTCAACCCCTACACCACTCTCTGCCTCTTGCCTCTCTCTCTCCACCTCCCTGCTAAGCGTATTAACCCATCTAATGTAATCCACATTCCATGTCTCACTTTACTCTTCACTTCTCACGTGCCCTCTGGAATGTCTGCTCTCTGACTAACAAGGTCTATTTGTACATGACCTCTTCTGCTCTCATCATCCACCACTTCTCATTCCCCTCACCCCTGTCCTACTCGATACCTCAGCTTAATTGAACTCTCTCCTCTGACATCTACCCTTATCTCTAACCTCTCCTCACTTTCTGCTTAAACTAACTATCTTGTTAACTTTTACAATGCTATCATCTCCTCCTCCTCCCTCCTCCCTCCTCCATTATATATTTATATGCCCCTTCTAGGCTCTGACACACTCATCCCTCTAAGGCCATGATTATCATGGGCACATGCTTGGTCATCCACAGTGCGTGCGAGCGATGCAGAGCCGCCTCGGACCTCAGTGCAGGGATTGCTGCATACCCCAGCATCTGTCACCCACAAACAATACACACACTAATACTCCCCACAATACACACTATAATACCTCCTCAATACTAATCTCTCCAATAATATTATAGCTCCAAACACAATATACACAACACCCTTACACAAGATACACAATCTAGTACTCTCCTCTGCACCTCTACACACAATATAATACTCCCACACACACAATATACACACTACCCTCCTACCCCCATAAAATACAACCAATAATACACACACACTTTGTGGATGTTGGGACCAGCTCCCGGCATGCACCAGTGAAAGAGAGAGGCCAGCAGAAGCTCGGAAGAACTCCCTCTCTCCATCCGTGCCTCCCTCCGTTTCCCATCTTCTCCCTGTCTCTCTCCCTCCCTTTCCTTGCATCTCCCTGCGTCTTTACGTATACCCAGTCAGTGACGGCTCTGGTCACGTGATGCCTTAATATGGGCTTATCCATATATGTTCATCCACGTCACTAATGTGATGCCCGCACTGTTGCGGAGCTGGTACTTACGACGCGCACTTATTGTTTTATCAGTACTGCGTACCTGACTCTACCGGCCTACTTTCAACACTAGTACAATAAGTGCTTCACTACGAGTGAGTGGGGAATATTGGCATCACACAGTCACTGTTGAATATGCCATTCAATCCATTTTGAAAATAGTAATGCAATGTGGTTTTGTTTTGTTTGCTTTTTGCAGTAATGAAGAATGTTATAAGTTATATTAAAATTAAATTGGAGGGGAACTGGATTCAGCATTTCATCATGAACTCTGCACTTGTGAGAATTTACCTTCTTGAATGCCCTGAGAGGTACACTACCGACACACTTTATTGAAGTGTGGTCGGTACCGCAAGCCGGGAAATCTCCCGGCTTGCTAGTGGCCGCCCCTCGGCGTGCCGCGCGTCATAGACGCGCGGTCACGCGTCATCGGGAGCGTGCGCCCCCTGCACGCGTGTCCAGGGGCTCCCCGAGGGAGCCCTGGTGTCCCGCAATCGCGGGACAGCGGCAGGGGGTTCCGGGGGACCCGGCGGACCCGGCAGCGGTAGGGAGAGCGCCCCGATCGGAGGGCGCTCTTCCGCTGCTCCGGCGTGCGCCCGTCACACTCGGGCGCGCGCCAGGCTACTGCTGCGGCACAGAACGGGCAAATGCTCGAATAAACTGTGCCGCAGCAGTACACGCAACTTTAAGACTATAATCTGCTGTGCAAGCTTTCGTGCTATACCTCCCCCTCAGGTTTTGATTTATACATTTGCTCCCTCAAGTCATGTCCTCTAATATTTGAAAGCTCTCTCCTAGCATTTTCTCTCTACCACAGAACGTCATCCCAATGTAACCTCTCTCTTGTTCTCTCTGCTTGCTGTTTCCTCACTTTTCTGTTAAACTTTTCTAATTTCTCTAACTTCCACACTCCTGCTTTTATCCACATGTTCTCCTCTTTCCTTCCCCTACCTTTGCATGTGTCTACACACTGCACCATTTGTACAGACCTCTATTGCAGCTATTTCTGCACTGCTCAATGAAAAGCACTCATGTACATCCTATTCTCTGCGCCCCCTCTCTCTCTGCGCCCCCTCTCTCTCTGCGCCCCCTCTCTCTCTGCGCCCCCTCTCTCTCTGCGCCCCCTCTCTCTCTGCGCCCCCTCTCTCTCTGCGCCCCCTCTCTCTCTGCGCCCCCTCTCTCTCTGCGCCCCCTCTCTCTCTGCGCCCCCTCTCTCTCTGCGCCTATCTGTCTCATTCTCTCTACGTCCCTCTCTCTCTACATAGAGCTATCTCTGTCTCTCTCTACACCTATCTCTGTGTCTCCTTCTATGTTTGCTGATGTGTGGGATATCTCTTATAATCTTGAACCTGCTCATATACACATCGGGTCTCCCTGCCTCTGCCTCCCTGCTAAGAGTGTTAACCTATCTAATGTAATCCACATTCCTTTCCTTACTTTTCTCTTCCCTTCTCCTATGCCCTCTGGAATGTCCGTTCTCTGACTAACAAGGCTCTAGTTGTACATGACCTCTTCTGCTCTCATCATTCACAATCAGTCATTCCCCTCACCCCATCTTACCTGTCCCACTGATTTTCCTCTGCTTAATTAAACTCTCCTCTGACATCTACTCTAACCTCTCTGCTCTCTCTCTCTCTTTCTGCTTAAACTGACAATCTTATTAACTCTTACAATGCTATCCTCTATATGCCCCTTCAAGCTCTGACACACACGTCCCTCTAACCCACACCCTTGGCTAAATTCCCAAACATGTTCATCACACTTCCACTCACTGTTCTTAATGCCTATGAAGGAAATCTCACACTTGATGTTTGATTTTTCTACAGTAAAAATGTCTCCAGTCCTGTATAAAGCTGCTCTCTGGGGCCAAACCACACTACTTTTTTTTCCACATTCATCAACACACAAATTTAATTTACGCTGTCTTTTTTCCCCTGTATTTGACTCCCTCCACTAACCTTCTTCTCACACTTGCCATCCTTCCTTCACTTCTCCTCAAGCATTTGACTACTTCAGAGGCAAGGTGGATGCCACCCACAAGGAGATTCCTTCTGTCCCTTCCCCCTTCTCTCCTTCTACCTAATTCTCCTTCTGCATTTGACTCCTTTTCTTCTCTTACAGAGCTGGAAGCTAATCATCTTCTCTTCTCCCTCTACCACATGCCCTCTAGATCGTATCCCCTCACACCTTACTGCATCTCTTAGTCCCCACTCTCACCCACATCTTCAAGTCCTCCCTATTCTCTGGCTCTTTACCCTCTTACTTTAAGCCTGTAGTGGTCACCCTTTTCTCAGAAACAACCTACACCCTATGTGCCTTACTAACTACCGCCCTATATCCCTCCTGCTGTTTGTCTCCTAATTGCTAGAATGTCAACATTCTTAAATCACATGCCCACCTGGATCCTTTACAACCTGCCTTTCGTACAGCTCGTTCTACAGACTGTGCTTAAAGCAAATTCCCAAGGTCACTTTTCCCTACTAATCCTACTTGATCTATCTGCTGCGTTTGATGCTCTCAATCACTCTCCTCCTTCATATTCTAAACTCTCTCTTGGTATCCGTAACACAGTTCTATCCTGGTTTTCATCATAACTTTCCTGTCACACATTCTCCATCTCTGTTGCTAACATGTCTTCGTCTTCTATTGATCTGTCTGTGGGTATACATCAGGGCTCTGTTCTGAGATCTCTCTTTCTCTCTACATACTATCATTTGGTGACCTCATCAACTCTTTGTGACAATCCTATAAATAACAAATACAAATATCAGGTCATGGGAATAAGTGATTTGGACATAAAAGTAACATTTCGGAAGTGTGGACAACTAATACATCTTGTAGATTGCCTTTACAGTGTGATGTCATTGATTCAGTAGATTGTGTGCAGACCAGGACTGCAGTACAGTGTCACTCACATGGATGACTTGCGTGGTAGAAGCTCAAGAACAAGGATGTCAAACTCCAGTCCTCGAGGGCAGCAAACAGGCCAGGTTTTCAGGATATCCCTACTGAAAACCTGGCCTGTTTGGGACCCTCGAGGACTGGAGTTTGACATGCATGCTCTAGAAGGAGCACAGCTGTGGGTGGGAGGTGGATTTGCTTTGCATCAAATGGTTTGGAGCAAGGTTTATTGTATGTATTATCATAATAACAATGCAATGCTTAACTTTTATTTCAGGAGGGATGACTGCAGAACAGAAGTGAATATTGAAGCCATGTGTTCCTTTTCTTGCAAAAGAGAAAATTTGAAGGACAGTTGAAGAGAAGGAAAATTACTACACAGAGACAGATAAGCAATGTGTATATTTCTCATTTACCATTTAGTATTTGTCGTTTTATTGACTCCACACAATCCGGCTGCTACGGGTTTCACATTGAATATTTTCATCTCTACTCTACCCCTTCCTGTGATCTGAACCATGCAAGTTTTCGTTGATTCAATACATCATGAGTAGAGTGTGGCTACAGTATGAAGTAAAGACCCAAGGACCACATCTACTACCATTCATAACAAGAACATGTGCAGTAGCGCACAGCTGCAGTTCTATGTGATTGTTATGAAAGGTTGAGGTGGTTCAATTCTATGAATCTGGAGTGGGATGGATCCTGTTTGCATCACATGGTTTCATCTAGGCCAGTAGATTATATAACTCTCAGTACAGGTTACACATGGCATCAGTATTAGTGATGTAAAGAGGAGGAAAGCTTCAATGTGGAGAACAAAGCCAAGTAATGTTGAAGTTACTCCTTTTACCATTTACTTGGTCAGTCTGTACTGTCTACTCCCCACACAGCTGCTAAGGGTCTTCCATTTTAAATACTTTCACCTCCTATTCTGCACTGCTTTGCTGCCCATTATTTAGAGATGCGTTCCAGTCATGTTTACCACTCTGAATCTCTCTGCAGTCATTGATTCAGCACATCATGGGTAGAGCATGGCTACAGATACAGAAAGCTTTTATTATTTTACCGGCTGATCATCCATAATATTGCATTAAAACATAGAATATCACTTAATTTCCAAAAGATTCAGTGATGCTGATAATGCAGAATCTCACAACATTTCCCATCATAATGCCATAATGCACCAGAGGAAGAAATAATCCTTGCTATATCTGTACATTGTGTGACGTATTACCTCCATGACCATTGAGAGCAAGTACATCTTCTGTATAGAGCGGCTGTGTTATGATGCAGTTATTGATCATCATTGACATAATCACAAGAATCTTATGCAAAGGGAAATTGTCCGCAGCGAAGTGAGATGTGTGCCTGTTTTAAGTCCTCCAGCTTAACGCCCCTACACCTCCCACTACACAGACATACTTACTTATGCATACACTGACATCTGGCATACCTACACACACCCCAGGGCCACTTCTTCCCCTGATGTCAGGGAGAGGATTGGCATGCAGAGTGCAGTAAGTCTCCACGTTACTCTGGCCAACAGTCTTGGCCTACCCCCAGCATCTGTCACCCACAACATCTGTTCCCTCCTTGTAAAGTGCTGAACTATCTCACCTGGGTCAGTGCTATAGCTGATCACAGTGCCCGATCATGATGTCACTGTGACAGGCAGCAGTGCAGATTGACCGGTCAATCAATGCAGTGCCGCACCATATGCACTAAATGAGATTTCCGTGCCCCCTGTCAGGTTACTCCCTGGGCAGTGACCCTGCTCACCCCCTCCCCTAGTTCCACCTCTGACCACAATTATCTCTCTTGGAGAGTGTAGCAAATTGGAGTTGGGGGAATCTCACCTCTGCCATGCATGGTCACAATCTGGGCACAGGACCCAAATAGTGGGCAATGTGGCACTTCTTACAGTAGAGAATAAGTAACTTTATTCTTTACTTGTGTATTAAGGACCTTATTTGCATTAAATTCAGTCCACATGGGACCAAGACTTTCTGGCTTACTGAACAAAGTGGAATTGTTTCGTAGAGGGTGGAGAATTGTATTTTATCTGAAATTACCCCCTCTGCACAAAATACAAACAATTATACCCATACAAGTACCTTGTGGAAGTTGTTGCCCTCTATCTTCCTGTGGTCTCTCCCTGTTTCTCACCGTGCCTCCTCCCATTTCCTTGCACCTCTGCGTCTCCGCATATATCCCTATACTCAGAGCCGGCTCCGGTCAGTGACATGGGATGCCCAAATATGAGCATACCCATATATGGGCATCCATGCCACTGACCGGAGCCCGCTCTGTTGCGGATATGGAGAGAGACTGGGAGATTTACATCCCCTTATAATTCATATGGTGCATAGTACCGGCACGTATTGTTTTACCGGTACTGTGTACCTTCCTACTTTCACACTGGTACAGTATATGCTGCAGTGGGACTGAGAGGGATATATTGGTAACACATAGTCATTGTTGGGGGAATTCAATCCATTTTGAAAATAGTAATGAAATGTTTTTTACTTTTCTTTTTTTTCAGTAATGAAGAATGAAACATTTCTGTTAAAATTGAATTGGAGGTGAACTGGATTCATCATCAACTCTGCACCAGTGTGAATTGATGTTCTTTAATGTTCTGATAAGGTACATGCAACATCTCTTCCTCAACCCCTGCACCACTCTCTGCCTCTTGCCTCTCTCTCTCCACCTCCCTGCTAAGCGTATTAACCCATCTAATGTAATCCACATTCCATGTCTCACTTTACTCTTCACTTCTCACGTGCCCTCTGGAATGACTGCTCTCTGACTAACAAGGTCTATTTGTACATGACCTCTTCTGCTCTCATCCACCACCTCTCATTCCCCTCACCCCTGTCCTACTCGATACCTCAGCTTAATTGAACTCTCTCCTCTGACATCTACCCTTATCTCTAACCTCTCCTCACTTTCTGCTTAAACTAACTATCTTGTTAACTTTTACAAAGCTATCATCTCCTCCTCCCTCCTCCTCCTTCCTCCTCCCTCCTCCATTATATATATACCCCTTCTAGGCTCTGACACACTCATCCCTCTAAGGCCATGATTATCATGGGCACATGCTTGGTCGTCCACAGTGCGTGCGAGCGATGCAGAGCCGCCTCGGACCTCAGTGCAGGGATTGCTGCATACCCCCAGCATCTGTCACCCACAAACAATACACACACTAATACTCCCCACAATACACACTATAATACCTCCTCAATACTAATCTCCCCAATAATATTATAGCTCCAAACACAATATACACAACACCCTTACACAAGATACACAATCTAGTACTCTCCTCTGCACCTCTACACACAATATAATACTCCCACACACACAATATACACACTACCCTCCTACCCCCATAAAATACAACCAATAATACACACACACTTTGTGGATGTTGGGACCAGCTCCCGGCATGCACCAGTGAAAGAGAGAGGCCAGCAGAAGCTCGGAAGAACTCCCTCCATCCGTGCCTTCCTCCGTTTCACATCTTCTCCCTGTCTCTCTCCCTCCCTTTCCTTGCATCTCCCTGCGTCTTTACGTATACCCAGTCAGTGACGGCTCTGGTCACGTGATGCCTTAATATGGGCTTATCCATATATGTTCATCCACGTCACTAATGTGATGCCCGCACTGTTGCGGAGCTGGTACTTACGACGGGCACTTATTGTTTTATCAGTACTGCGTACCTGACTCTACCGGCCTACTTTCAACACTAGTACAATATGTGCTTCACTACGAGTGAGTGGGGAATATTGGCATCACACAGTCACTGTTGAATATGCCATTCAATCCATTTTGAAAATAGTAATGCAATGTGGTTTTGTTTTGTTTGCTTTTTGCAGTAATGAAGAATGTTATAAGTTATATTAAAATTAAATTGGAGGGGAACTGGATTCAGCATTTCATCATGAACTCTGCACTTGTGAGAATTTACCTTCTTGAATGCCCTGAGAGGTACACTACCGACACACTTTATTGAAGTGTGGTCGGTACCGCAAGCCGGGAAATCTCCCGGCTTGCTAGTGGCCGCCCCTCGGCGTGCCGCGCGTCATAGACGCGCGGTCACGCGTCATCGGGAGCGTGCGCCCCCTGCACGCGTGTCCAGGGGCTCCCCGAGGGAGCCCTGGTGTCCCGCGATCGCGGGACAGCGGCAGGGGGTTCCGGGGGACCCGGCGGACCCGGCAGCGGTAGGGAGAGCGCCCCGATCGGAGGGCGCTCTTCCGCTGCTCCGGCGTGCGCCCGTCACACTCGGGCGCGCGCCAGGCTACTGCTGCGGCACAGAACGGGCAAATGCTCGAATAAACTGTGCCGCAGCAGTACACGCAACTTTAAGACTATAATCTGCTGTGCAAGCTTTCGTGCTATACCTCCCCCTCAGGTTTTGATTTATACATTTGCTCCCTCAAGTCATGTCCTCTAATATTTGAAAGCTCTCTCCTAGCATTTTCTCTCTACCACAGAACGTCATCCCAATGTAACCTCTCTCTTGTTCTCTCTGCTTGCTGTTTCCTCACTTTTCTGTTAAACTTTTCTAATTTCTCTAACTTCCACACTCCTGCTTTTATCCACATGTTCTCCTCTTTCCTTCCCCTACCTTTGCATGTGTCTACACACTGCACCATTTGTACAGACCTCTATTGCAGCTATTTCTGCACTGCTCAATGAAAAGCACTCATGTACATCCTATTCTCTGCGCCCCCTCTCTCTCTGCGCCCCCTCTCTCTCTGCGCCCCCTCTCTCTCTGCGCCCCCTCTCTCTCTGCGCCCCCTCTCTCTCTGCGCCCCCTCTCTCTCTGCGCCCCCTCTCTCTCTGCGCCCCCTCTCTCTCTGCGCCTATCTGTCTCATTCTCTCTACGTCCCTCTCTCTCTACATAGAGCTATCTCTGTCTCTCTCTACACCTATCTCTGTGTCTCCTTCTATGTTTGCTGATGTGTGGGATATCTCTTATAATCTTGAACCTGCTCATATACACATCGGGTCTCCCTGCCTCTGCCTCCCTGCTAAGAGTGTTAACCTATCTAATGTAATCCACATTCCTTTCCTTACTTTTCTCTTCCCTTCTCCTATGCCCTCTGGAATGTCCGTTCTCTGACTAACAAGGCTCTAGTTGTACATGACCTCTTCTGCTCTCATCATTCACAATCAGTCATTCCCCTCACCCCATCTTACCTGTCCCACTGATTTTCCTCTGCTTAATTAAACTCTCCTCTGACATCTACTCTAACCTCTCTGCTCTCTCTCTCTCTTTCTGCTTAAACTGACAATCTTATTAACTCTTACAATGCTATCCTCTATATGCCCCTTCAAGCTCTGACACACACGTCCCTCTAACCCACACCCTTGGCTAAATTCCCAAACATGTTCATCACACTTCCACTCACTGTTCTTAATGCCTATGAAGGAAATCTCACACTTGATGTTTGATTTTTCTACAGTAAAAATGTCTCCAGTCCTGTATAAAGCTGCTCTCTGGGGCCAAACCACACTACTTTTTTTTCCACATTCATCAACACACAAATTTAATTTACGCTGTCTTTTTTCCCCTGTATTTGACTCCCTCCACTAACCTTCTTCTCACACTTGCCATCCTTCCTTCACTTCTCCTCAAGCATTTGACTACTTCAGAGGCAAGGTGGATGCCACCCACAAGGAGATTCCTTCTGTCCCTTCCCCCTTCTCTCCTTCTACCTAATTCTCCTTCTGCATTTGACTCCTTTTCTTCTCTTACAGAGCTGGAAGCTAATCATCTTCTCTTCTCCCTCTACCACATGCCCTCTAGATCGTATCCCCTCACACCTTACTGCATCTCTTAGTCCCCACTCTCACCCACATCTTCAAGTCCTCCCTATTCTCTGGCTCTTTACCCTCTTACTTTAAGCCTGTAGTGGTCACCCTTTTCTCAGAAACAACCTACACCCTATGTGCCTTACTAACTACCGCCCTATATCCCTCCTGCTGTTTGTCTCCTAATTGCTAGAATGTCAACATTCTTAAATCACATGCCCACCTGGATCCTTTACAACCTGCCTTTCGTACAGCTCGTTCTACAGACTGTGCTTAAAGCAAATTCCCAAGGTCACTTTTCCCTACTAATCCTACTTGATCTATCTGCTGCGTTTGATGCTCTCAATCACTCGCCTCCTTCATATTCTAAACTCTCTCTTGGTATCCGTAACACAGTTCTATCCTGGTTTTCATCATAACTTTCCTGTCACACATTCTCCATCTCTGTTGCTAACATGTCTTCGTCTTCTATTGATCTGTCTGTGGGTATACATCAGGGCTCTGTTCTGAGATCTCTCTTTCTCTCTACATACTATCATTTGGTGACCTCATCAACTCTTTGTGACAATCCTATAAATAACAAATACAAATATCAGGTCATGGGAATAAGTGATTTGGACATAAAAGTAACATTTCGGAAGTGTGGACAACTAATACATCTTGTAGATTGCCTTTACAGTGTGATGTCATTGATTCAGTAGATTGTGTGCAGACCAGGACTGCAGTACAGTGTCACTCACATGGATGACTTGCGTGGTAGAAGCTCAAGAACAAGGATGTCAAACTCCAGTCCTCGAGGGCAGCAAACAGGCCAGGTTTTCAGGATATCCCTACTGAAAACCTGGCCTGTTTGGGACCCTCGAGGACTGGAGTTTGACATGCATGCTCTAGAAGGAGCACAGCTGTGGGTGGGAGGTGGATTTGCTTTGCATCAAATGGTTTGGAGCAAGGTTTATTGTATGTATTATCATAATAACAATGCAATGCTTAACTTTTATTTCAGGAGGGATGACTGCAGAACAGAAGTGAATATTGAAGCCATGTGTTCCTTTTCTTGCAAAAGAGAAAATTTGAAGGACAGTTGAAGAGAAGGAAAATTACTACACAGAGACAGATAAGCAATGTGTATATTTCTCATTTACCATTTAGTATTTGTCGTTTTATTGACTCCACACAATCCGGCTGCTACGGGTTTCACATTGAATATTTTCATCTCTACTCTACCCCTTCCTGTGATCTGAACCATGCAAGTTTTCGTTGATTCAATACATCATGAGTAGAGGGTGGCTACAGTATGAAGTAAAGACCCAAGGACCACATCTACTACCATTCATAACAAGAACATGTGCAGTAGCGCACAGCTGCAGTTCTATGTGATTGTTATGAAAGATTGAGGTGGTTCAATTCTATGAATCTGGAGTGGGATGGATCCTGTTTGCATCATATGGTTTCATCTAGGCCAGTAGATTATATAACTCTCAGTACAGGTTACACATGGCATCAGTATTAGTGATTTAAAGAGGAGGAAAGCTTCAATGTGGAGAACAAAGCCAAGTAATGTTGAAGTTATTCCTTTTACCATTTACTTGGTCAGTCTGTACTGTCTACTCCCCACACAGCTGCTAAGGATCTTCCATTTTAAATACTTTCACCTCCTATTCTGCACTGCTTTGCTGCCCATTATTCAGAGATGCGTTCCAGTCATGTTTACCACTCTGAATCTCTCTGCAGTCATTGGTTCAGCACATCATGGGTAGAGCATGGCTACAGATACAGCAAGCTATTATTATTTTACCGGCTGATCATCCATAATATTGCATTAAAACATAGAATATCACTTAATTTCCAAAAGATTCAGTGATGCTGATAATGCAGAATCTCACAACATTTCCCATCATAATGCCATAATGCACCAGTGGGAGAAATAATCCTTGCTATATCTGTACATTGTGTGACGTATTACCTCCATGACCATTGAGAGCAAGTACATCTTCTGTATAGAGCGGCTGTGTTATGATGCAGTTATTGATCATCATTGACATAATCACAAGAATCTTATGCAAAGGGAAATTGTCCGCAGCGAAGTGAGATTTCAGCCCCCAAACGTCTGTAATCTTAATGCAATGTCTTACTTTTGTTGCAGTGAACACTGAAGAGACGGATCTACTACAACACTGTACAGGATGAGCATACGCTACAAGCAGCAAAATGATCTTGCAGTTGACAGTATGTTGTTCTGGTAATGTGCACAATTATTATTTATGGGCTACACACCACAGTGCTGGACATATTCTGTTAACTTCAACTCTACTCCTAACATGGAGATGTCTTCCTGGTGTTACTGATTCAGTACATCATATGCACAGTGTGGTTATGATATGATGGATTGATTTAATGAACCCACCAACCAATGATGACATCTGCATCATCTTCTGTAAAGTGCAGCTACAGCATGATATTATCAGCATTTGGTGCGGTATAATCAGAGGTATCTATGTGCTTTTGTGCCTGTTTTAAGTCCTCCAGCTTAACGCCCCTACACCTCCCACTACACAGGCATACTTACTTATGCATACACTGACATCTGGCATACCTACACACACCCCAGGGCCACTTCCTTCCCCTGATGTCAGGGAGAGGATGGGCATGCAGAGTGCAGTAAGTCTCCACGTTACTCTGGCCAACAGTCTTGGCCTACCTCCAGCATCTGTCACCCACAACATCTGTTCCCTCCTTGTAAAGTGCTGAACTATCTCACCTGGGTCAGTGCTATAGCTGATCACAGTGCCCGATCAGGATGTCACTGTGACAGGCAGCAGTGCAGATTGACCGGTCAATCAATGCAGTGCCGCAACATATGCACTAAATGAGATTTCCGTGCCCCCAGTCAGGTTACTCCCTGGGCAGTGACCCTGCTCACACCCTCCCCTAGTTCCACCTCTGATCACAATTATCTCTCTTGGAGAGTGTAGCAAATTGGAGTTGGGGGAATCTCACCTCTGCCATGCATGGTCACAATCTGGGCACAGGACCCAAATAGTGGGCAATGTGGCACTTCTTACAGTAGAGAATAAGTAACTTTATTCTTTACTTGTGTATTAAGGACCTTATTTGCATTAAATTCAGTCCACATGGGACCAAGACTTTCTGGCTTACTGAACAAAGTGGAATTGTTTCGTAGAGGGTGGAGAATTGTATTTTATCTGAAATTACCCCCTCTGCACAAAATACAAACAATTATACCCATACAAGTACCTTGTGGAAGTTGTTGCCCTCTATCTTCCTGTGGTCTCTCCCTGTTTCTCACCGTGCCTCCTCCCATTTCCTTGCACCTCTGCGTCTCCGCATATATCCCTATACTCAGAGCCGGCTCCGGTCAGTGACATGGGATGCCCAAATATGAGCATACCCATATATGGGCATCCATGCCACTGACCGGAGCCCGCTCTGTTGCGGATATGGAGAGAGACTGGGAGATTTACATCCCCTTATAATTCATATGGTGCATAGTACCGGCACGTATTGTTTTACCGGTACTGTGTACCTTCCTACTTTCACACTGGTACAGTATATGCTGCAGTGGGACTGAGAGGGATATATTGGTAACACATAGTCATTGTTGGGGGAATTCAATCCATTTTGAAAATAGTAATGAAATGTTTTTTACTTTTCTTTTTTTTCAGTAATGAAGAATGAAACATTTCTGTTAAAATTGAATTGGAGGTGAACTGGATTCATCATCAACTCTGCACCAGTGTGAATTGATGTTCTTTAATGTTCTGATAAGGTACATGCAACATCTCTTCCTCAACCCCTGCACCACTCTCTGCCTCTTGCCTCTCTCTCTCCACCTCCCTGCTAAGCGTATTAACCCATCTAATGTAATCCACATTCCATGTCTCACTTTACTCTTCACTTCTCACGTGCCCTCTGGAATGACTGCTCTCTGACTAACAAGGTCTATTTGTACATGACCTCTTCTGCTCTCATCCACCACCTCTCATTCCCCTCACCCCTGTCCTACTCGATACCTCAGCTTAATTGAACTCTCTCCTCTGACATCTACCCTTATCTCTAACCTCTCCTCACTTTCTGCTTAAACTAACTATCTTGTTAACTTTTACAAAGCTATCATCTCCTCCTCCCTCCTCCTCCTTCCTCCTCCCTCCTCCATTATATATATACCCCTTCTAGGCTCTGACACACTCATCCCTCTAAGGCCATGATTATCATGGGCACATGCTTGGTCGTCCACAGTGCGTGCGAGCGATGCAGAGCCGCCTCGGACCTCAGTGCAGGGATTGCTGCATACCCCCAGCATCTGTCACCCACAAACAATACACACACTAATACTCCCCACAATACACACTATAATACCTCCTCAATACTAATCTCCCCAATAATATTATAGCTCCAAACACAATATACACAACACCCTTACACAAGATACACAATCTAGTACTCTCCTCTGCACCTCTACACACAATATAATACTCCCACACACACAATATACACACTACCCTCCTACCCCCATAAAATACAACCAATAATACACACACACTTTGTGGATGTTGGGACCAGCTCCCGGCATGCACCAGTGAAAGAGAGAGGCCCGCAGAAGCTCGGAAGAACTCCCTCCATCCGTGCCTTCCTCCGTTTCACATCTTCTCCCTGTCTCTCTCCCTCCCTTTCCTTGCATCTCCCTGCGTCTTACGTATACCCAGTCAGTGACGGCTCTGGTCACGTGATGCCTTAATATGGGCTTATCCATATATGTTCATCCACGTCACTAATGTGATGCCCGCACTGTTGCGGAGCTGGTACTTACGACGGGCACTTATTGTTTTATCAGTACTGCGTACCTGACTCTACCGGCCTACTTTCAACACTAGTACAATATGTGCTTCACTACGAGTGAGTGGGGAATATTGGCATCACACAGTCACTGTTGAATATGCCATTCAATCCATTCTGAAAATAGTAATGCAATGTGGTTTTGTTTTGTTTGCTTTTTGCAGTAATGAAGAATGGAAAAGTTATATTAAAATTAAATTGGAGGGGGACTAGATTCAGCATTTCATCATGAACTCTGCACTTGTGAGAATTTAACTTCTTGAATACCCTGACAGGTACACGCAACATTAAGACTATAATCTGCTGTGCAAGCTTTCGTGCTATACCTCCCCCTCAGGTTTTGATTTATACATTTGCTCCCTCAATTCATGTCCTCTAATATTTGAAAGCTCTCTCCTAGCATTTTCTCTTTACCACAGAACGTCATCCCAATGTAACCTCTCTTGTTCTTTCTGCTTGCTGTTTCCTCACTCCTCTGTTAAACTTTTCTAATTTCTCTAACTTCCACACTCCTGCTTTTATCCACATGTTCTCCTCTTTCCTTCCCCTACCTTTGCATGTGTCTACACACTGCACCATTTGTACAGACCTCTATTGCAGCTATTTCTGCACTGCTCAATGAAAAGCACTCTTTAATATCCTATTCTCAGTGCCCCCTCTCTCTGCGCCCCCTCTTTTGGCGCCTCCTCTCTCTGCGCCCCCTCTCTCTGCGCCTATCTGTCTCATTCTCTCTACGTCCCTCTCTCTCTACATAGAGCTATCTCTGTCTCTCTCTACACCTATCTCTGTGTCTCCTTCTATGTTTGCTGATGTGTGGGATATCTCTTATAATCTTGAACCTGCTCATATACACATCGGGCCTCCCTGCTAAGAGTGTTAACCTATCTAATGTAATCCACATTCCTTTCCTTACTTTTCTCTTCCCTTCTCCTATGCCATCTGGAATGTCCGTTCTCTGACTAACAAGGCTCTAGTTGTACATGACCTCTTCTGCTCTCATCATTCACAATCAGTCATTCCCCTCACCCCATCTTACCTGTCCCACTGATTTGCCTCTGCTTAATTAAACTCTCCTCTGACATCTACTCTAACCTCTCTGCTCTCTCTCTCTTTCCGCTTAAACTAACAATCTTATTAACTCTTACAATGCTATCCTCCTATCTATATGCCCCCTCTAGGCTCTGACACACTTGTCCCTCTAGCCCACACCCTTGGCTAAATTCCCAAACATGTTCATCACACTTCCACTCGCTGTTCTTAATGCCTATGAAGGAAATCACACAATTGATATTTGATTTTTCTACAGTAAAAATGTCTCCAGTCCTGTATAAAGCTGCTCTCTGGGGCCAAACCACACTACTTTTTTTTCACATTCATCAACACTCAAATTTAATTTACGCTGTCTTTTTTTCCCTGTATTTGACTCCCTCCACTAACCTTCTCCTCACACTTGCCATCCTTCCTTCACTTCTCAAGCATTTGACTACTTCAGAGGCAAGGTGGATGCCACCCACAAGGAGATTCCTTCTGTCCCTTCCCCCTTCTCTCCTTCTACCTAATTCTCCTTCTGCATTTGACTCCTTTTCTTCTCTTACAGAGCTGGAAGCTAATCATCTTCTCTTCTCCCTCTACCACATGCCCTCTAGATCGTATCCCCTCACACCTTACTGCATCTCTTAGTCCCCACTCTCACCCACATCTTCAATTCCTCCCTATTCTCTGGCTCTTTACCCTCTTACTTTAAGCCTGTAGTGGTCACCCTTTTCTCAGAAACAACCTACACCCTATGTGCCTTACTAACTACCGCCCTGTATCCCTCCTGCTGTTTGTCTCCTAATTGCTAGAATGTCAACATTCTTAAATCACATGCCCTCCTGGATCCTTTACAACCTGCCTTTCGTACAGCTCGTTCTACAGACTGTGCTTAAAGCAAATTCCCAAGGTCACTTTTCCCTACTAATCCTACTTGATCTATCTGCTGCGTTTGATGCTCTCAATCACTCTCCTCCTTCATATTCTAAACTCTCTCTTGGTATCCGTAACACAGTTCTATCCTGGTTTTCATCATAACTTTCCTGTCACACATTCTCCATCTCTGTTGCTAACATGTCTTCGTCTTCTATTGATCTGTCTGTGGGTATACATCAGGGCTCTGTTCTGAGATCTCTCTTTCTCTCTACATACTATCATTTGGTGACCTCATCAACTCTTTGTGACAATCCTATAAATAACAAATACAAATATCAGGTCATGGGAATAAGTGATTTGGACATAAAAGTAACATTTCGGAAGTGTGGACAACTAATACATCTTGTAGATTGCCTTTACAGTGTGATGTCATTGATTCAGTAGATTGTGTGCAGACCAGGACTGCAGTACAGTGTCACTCACATGGATGACTTGCGTGGTAGAAGCTCAAGAACAAGGATGTCAAACTCCAGTCCTCGAGGGCAGCAAACAGGCCAGGTTTTCAGGATATCCCTACTGAAAACCTGGCCTGTTTGGGACCCTCCAGGACTGGAGTTTGACATGCATGCTCTAGAAGGAGCACAGCTGTGGGTGGGAGGTGGATTTGCTTTGCATCAAATGGTTTGGAGCAAGGTTTATTGTATGTATTATCATAATAACAATGCAATGCTTAACTTTTATTTCAGGAGGGATGACTGCAGAACAGAAGTGAATATTGAAGCCATGTGTTCCTTTTCTTGCAAAAGAGAAAATTTGAAGGACAGTTGAAGAGAAGGAAAATTACTACACAGAGACAGATAAGCAATGTGTATATTTCTCATTTACCATTTAGTATTTGTCGTTTTATTGACTCCACACAATCCGGCTGCTACGGGTTTCACATTGAATATTTTCATCTCTACTCTACCCCTTCCTGTGATCTGAACCATGCAAGTTTTCGTTGATTCAATACATCATGAGTAGAGTGTGGCTACAGTATGAAGTAAAGACCCAAGGACCACATCTACTACCATTCATAACAAGAACATGTGCAGTAGCGCACAGCTGCAGTTCTATGTGATTGTTATGAAAGGTTGAGGTGGTTCAATTCTATGAATCTGGAGTGGGATGGATCCTGTTTGCATCATATGGTTTCATCTAGGCCAGTAGATTATATAACTCTCAGTACAGGTTACACATGGCATCAGTATTAGTGATTTAAAGAGGAGGAAAGCTTCAATGTGGAGAACAAAGCCAAGTAATGTTGAAGTTATTCCTTTTACCATTTACTTGGTCAGTCTGTACTGTCTACTCCCCACACAGCTGCTAAGGATCTTCCATTTTAAATACTTTCACCTCCTATTCTGCACTGCTTTGCTGCCCATTATTCAGAGATGCGTTCCAGTCATGTTTACCACTCTGAATCTCTCTGCAGTCATTGGTTCAGCACATCATGGGTAGAGCATGGCTACAGATACAGCAAGCTATTATTATTTTACCGGCTGATCATCCATAATATTGCATTAAAACATAGAATATCACTTAATTTCCAAAAGATTCAGTGATGCTGATAATGCAGAATCTCACAACATTTCCCATCATAATGCCATAATGCACCAGTGGGAGAAATAATCCTTGCTATATCTGTACATTGTGTGACGTATTACCTCCATGACCATTGAGAGCAAGTACATCTTCTGTATAGAGCGGCTGTGTTATGATGCAGTTATTGATCATCATTGACATAATCACAAGAATCTTATGCAAAGGGAAATTGTCCGCAGCGAAGTGAGATTTCAGCCCCCAAACGTCTGTAATCTTAATGCAATGTCTTACTTTTGTTGCAGTGAACACTGAAGAGACGGATCTACTACAACACTGTACAGGATGAGCATACGCTACAAGCAGCAAAATGATCTTGCAGTTGACAGTATGTTGTTCTGGTAATGTGCACAATTATTATTTATGGGCTACACACCACAGTGCTGGACATATTCTGTTAACTTCAACTCTACTCCTAACATGGAGATGTCTTCCTGGTGTTACTGATTCAGTACATCATATGCACAGTGTGGTTATGATATGATGGATTGATTTAATGAACCCACCAACCAATGATGACATCTGCATCATCTTCTGTAAAGTGCAGCTACAGCATGATATTATCAGCATTTGGTGCGGTATAATCAGAGGTATCTATGTGCTTTTGTGCCTGTTTTAAGTCCTCCAGCTTAACGCCCCTACACCTCCCACTACACAGGCATACTTACTTATGCATACACTGACATCTGGCATACCTACACACACCCCAGGGCCACTTCCTTCCCCTGATGTCAGGGAGAGGATGGGCATGCAGAGTGCAGTAAGTCTCCACGTTACTCTGGCCAACAGTCTTGGCCTACCTCCAGCATCTGTCACCCACAACATCTGTTCCCTCCTTGTAAAGTGCTGAACTATCTCACCTGGGTCAGTGCTATAGCTGATCACAGTGCCCGATCAGGATGTCACTGTGACAGGCAGCAGTGCAGATTGACCGGTCAATCAATGCAGTGCCGCAACATATGCACTAAATGAGATTTCCGTGCCCCCAGTCAGGTTACTCCCTGGGCAGTGACCCTGCTCACACCCTCCCCTAGTTCCACCTCTGATCACAATTATCTCTCTTGGAGAGTGTAGCAAATTGGAGTTGGGGGAATCTCACCTCTGCCATGCATGGTCACAATCTGGGCACAGGACCCAAATAGTGGGCAATGTGGCACTTCTTACAGTAGAGAATAAGTAACTTTATTCTTTACTTGTGTATTAAGGACCTTATTTGCATTAAATTCAGTCCACATGGGACCAAGACTTTCTGGCTTACTGAACAAAGTGGAATTGTTTCGTAGAGGGTGGAGAATTGTATTTTATCTGAAATTACCCCCTCTGCACAAAATACAAACAATTATACCCATACAAGTACCTTGTGGAAGTTGTTGCCCTCTATCTTCCTGTGGTCTCTCCCTGTTTCTCACCGTGCCTCCTCCCATTTCCTTGCACCTCTGCGTCTCCGCATATATCCCTATACTCAGAGCCGGCTCCGGTCAGTGACATGGGATGCCCAAATATGAGCATACCCATATATGGGCATCCATGCCACTGACCGGAGCCCGCTCTGTTGCGGATATGGAGAGAGACTGGGAGATTTACATCCCCTTATAATTCATATGGTGCATAGTACCGGCACGTATTGTTTTACCGGTACTGTGTACCTTCCTACTTTCACACTGGTACAGTATATGCTGCAGTGGGACTGAGAGGGATATATTGGTAACACATAGTCATTGTTGGGGGAATTCAATCCATTTTGAAAATAGTAATGAAATGTTTTTTACTTTTCTTTTTTTTCAGTAATGAAGAATGAAACATTTCTGTTAAAATTGAATTGGAGGGGAACTGGATTCATCATCAACTCTGCACCAGTGTGAATTGATGTTCTTTAATGTTCTGATAAGGTACATGCAACATCTCTTCCTCAACCCCTGCACCACTCTCTGCCTCTTGCCTCTCTCTCTCCACCTCCCTGCTAAGCGTATTAACCCATCTAATGTAATCCACATTCCATGTCTCACTTTACTCTTCACTTCTCACGTGCCCTCTGGAATGACTGCTCTCTGACTAACAAGGTCTATTTGTACATGACCTCTTCTGCTCTCATCATCCACCACCTCTCATTCCCCTCACCCCTGTCCTACTCGATACCTCAGCTTAATTGAACTCTCTCCTCTGACATCTACCCTTATCTCTAACCTCTCCTCACTTTCTGCTTAAACTAACTATCTTGTTAACTTTTACAATGCTATCATCTCCTCCTCCTCCCTCCTCCTCCTCCCTCCTCCATCATATATATGCCCCTTCTAGGCTCTGACACACTCATCCCTGTAAGGCCATGATTATCATGGGCACATGCTTGGTCATCCACAGTGCGTGCGAGCGATGCAGAGCCGCCTCGGACCTCAGTGCAGGGATTGCTGCATACCCCCAGCATCTGTCACCCACAAACAATACACACACTAATACTCCCCACAATACACACTATAATACCTCCTCAATACTAATCTCCCCAATAATATTATAGCTCCAAACACAATATACACAACACCCTTACACAAGATACACAATCTAGTACTCTCCTCTGCACCTCTACACACAATATAATACTCCCACACACACAATATACACACTACCCTCCTACCCCCATAAAATACAACCAATAATACACACACACTTTGTGGATGTTGGGACCAGCTCCCGGCATGCACCAGTGAAAGAGAGAGGCCCGCAGAAGCTCGGAAGAACTCCCTCCATCCGTGCCTTCCTCCGTTTCACATCTTCTCCCTGTCTCTCTCCCTCCCTTTCCTTGCATCTCCCTGCGTCTTTACGTATACCCAGTCAGTGACGGCTCTGGTCACGTGATGCCTTAATATGGGCTTATCCATATATGTTCATCCACGTCACTAATGTGATGCCCGCACTGTTGCGGAGCTGGTACTTACGACGGGCACTTATTGTTTTATCAGTACTGCGTACCTGACTCTACCGGCCTACTTTCAACACTAGTACAATATGTGCTTCACTACGAGTGAGTGGGGAATATTGGCATCACACAGTCACTGTTGAATATGCCATTCAATCCATTTTGAAAATAGTAATGCAATGTAGTTTTGTTTTGTTTGCTTTTTGCAGTAATGAAGAATGGAAAAGTTATATTAAAATTAAATTGGAGGGGGACTAGATTCAGCATTTCATCATGAACTCTGCACTTGTGAGAATTTAACTTCTTGAATACCCTGACAGGTACACGCAACATTAAGACTATAATCTGCTGTGCAAGCTTTCGTGCTATACCTCCCCCTCAGGTTTTGATTTATACATTTGCTCCCTCAATTCATGTCCTCTAATATTTGAAAGCTCTCTCCTAGCATTTTCTCTTTACCACAGAACGTCATCCCAATGTAACCTCTCTCTTGTTCTTTCTGCTGGCTGTTTCCTCACTCCTCTGTTAAACTTTTCTAATTTCTCTAACTTCCACACTCCTGCTTTTATCCACATGTTCTCCTCTTTCCTTCCCCTACCTTTGCATGTGTCTACACACTGCACCATTTGTACAGACCTCTATTGCAGCTATTTCTGCACTGCTCAATGAAAAGCACTCTTTAATATCCTATTCTCTGTGCCCCCTCTCTCTGCGCCCCCTCTTTTGGCGCCTCCTCTCTCTGCGCCCCCTCTCTCTGCGCCTATCTGTCTCATTCTCTCTACGTCCCTCTCTCTCTACATAGAGCTATCTCTGTCTCTCTCTACACCTATCTCTGTGTCTCCTTCTATGTTTGCTGATGTGTGGGATATCTCTTATAATCTTGAACCTGCTCATATACACATCGGGCCTCCCTGCTAAGAGTGTTAACCTATCTAATGTAATCCACATTCCTTTCCTTACTTTTCTCTTCCCTTCTCCTATGCCATCTGGAATGTCCGTTCTCTGACTAACAAGGCTCTAGTTGTACATGACCTCTTCTGCTCTCATCATTCACAATCAGTCATTCCCCTCACCCCATCTTACCTGTCCCACTGATTTGCCTCTGCTTAATTAAACTCTCCTCTGACATCTACTCTAACCTCTCTGCTCTCTCTCTCTTTCCGCTTAAACTAACAATCTTATTAACTCTTACAATGCTATCCTCCTATCTATATGCCCCCTCTAGGCTCTGACACACTTGTCCCTCTAGCCCACACCCTTGGCTAAATTCCCAAACATGTTCATCACACTTCCACTCGCTGTTCTTAATGCCTATGAAGGAAATCACACAATTGATATTTGATTTTTCTACAGTAAAAATGTCTCCAGTCCTGTATAAAGCTGCTCTCTGGGGCCAAACCACACTACTTTTTTTTCACATTCATCAACACTCAAATTTAATTTACGCTGTCTTTTTTTCCCTGTATTTGACTCCCTCCACTAACCTTCTCCTCACACTTGCCATCCTTCCTTCACTTCTCCTCAAGCATTTGACTACTTCAGAGGCAAGGTGGATGCCACCCACAAGGAGATTCCTTCTGTCCCTTCCCCCTTCTCTCCTTCTACCTAATTCTCCTTCTGCATTTGACTCCTTTTCTTCTCTTACAGAGCTGGAAGCTAATCATCTTCTCTTCTCCCTCTACCACATGCCCTCTAGATCGTATCCCCTCACACCTTACTGCATCTCTTAGTCCCCACTCTCACCCACATCTTCAATTCCTCCCTATTCTCTGGCTCTTTACCCTCTTACTTTAAGCCTGTAGTGGTCACCCTTTTCTCAGAAACAACCTACACCCTATGTGCCTTACTAACTACCGCCCTGTATCCCTCCTGCTGTTTGTCTCCTAATTGCTAGAATGTCAACATTCTTAAATCACATTCCCTCCTGGATCCTTTACAACCTGCCTTTCGTACAGCTCGTTCTACAGACTGTGCTTAAAGCAAATTCCCAAGGTCACTTTTCCCTACTAATCCTACTTGATCTATCTGCTGCGTTTGATGCTCTCAATCACTCTCCTCCTTCATATTCTAAACTCTCTCTTGGTATCCGTAACACAGTTCTATCCTGGTTTTCATCATAACTTTCCTGTCACACATTCTCCATCTCTGTTGCTAACATGTCTTCGTCTTCTATTGATCTGTCTGTGGGTATACATCAGGGCTCTGTTCTGAGATCTCTCTTTCTCTCTACATACTATCATTTGGTGACCTCATCAACTCTTTGTGACAATCCTATAAATAACAAATACAAATATCAGGTCATGGGAATAAGTGATTTGGACATAAAAGTAACATTTCGGAAGTGTGGACAACTAATACATCTTGTAGATTGCCTTTACAGTGTGATGTCATTGATTCAGTAGATTGTGTGCAGACCAGGACTGCAGTACAGTGTCACTCACATGGATGACTTGCGTGGTAGAAGCTCAAGAACAAGGATGTCAAACTCCAGTCCTCGAGGGCAGCAAACAGGCCAGGTTTTCAGGATATCCCTACTGAAAACCTGGCCTGTTTGGGACCCTCGAGGACTGGAGTTTGACATGCATGCTCTAGAAGGAGCACAGCTGTGGGTGGGAGGTGGATTTGCTTTGCATCAAATGGTTTGGAGCAAGGTTTATTGTATGTATTATCATAATAACAATGCAATGCTTAACTTTTATTTCAGGAGGGATGACTGCAGAACAGAAGTGAATATTGAAGCCATGTGTTCCTTTTCTTGCAAAAGAGAAAATTTGAAGGACAGTTGAAGAGAAGGAAAATTACTACACAGAGACAGATAAGCAATGTGTATATTTCTCATTTACCATTTAGTATTTGTCGTTTTATTGACTCCACACAATCCGGCTGCTACGGGTTTCACATTGAATATTTTCATCTCTACTCTACCCCTTCCTGTGATCTGAACCATGCAAGTTTTCGTTGATTCAATACATCATGAGTAGAGGGTGGCTACAGTATGAAGTAAAGACCCAAGGACCACATCTACTACCATTCATAACAAGAACATGTGCAGTAGCGCACAGCTGCAGTTCTATGTGATTGTTATGAAAGGTTGAGGTGGTTCAATTCTATGAATCTGGAGTGGGATGGATCCTGTTTGCATCATATGGTTTCATCTAGGCCAGTAGATTATATAACTCTCAGTACAGGTTACACATGGCATCAGTATTAGTGATTTAAAGAGGAGGAAAGCTTCAATGTGGAGAACAAAGCCAAGTAATGTTGAAGTTACTCCTTTTACCATTTACTTGGTCAGTCTGTACTGTCTACTCCCCACACAGCTGCTAAGGATCTTCCATTTTAAATACTTTCACCTCCTATTCTGCACTGCTTTGCTGCCCATTATTCAGAGATGCGTTCCAGTCATGTTTAGCACTCTGAATCTCTCTGCAGTCATTGGTTCAGCACATCATGGGTAGAGCATGGCTACAGATACAGCAAGCTATTATTATTTTACCGGCTGATCACCCATAATATTGCATTAAAACATAGAATATCACTTAATTTCCAAAAGATTCAGTGATGCTGATAATGCAGAATCTCACAACATTTCCCATCATAATGCCATAATGCACAAGTGGGAGAAATAATCCTTGCTATATCTGTACATTGTGTGACGTATTACCTCAATGACCAATGAGAGCAAGTACATCTTCTGTATAGAGCGGCTGTGTTATGATGCAGTTATTGATCATCATTGACATAATCACAAGAATCTTATGCAAAGGGAAATTGTCCGCAGCGAAGTGAGATTTCAGCCCCCAAACGTCTGTAATATTAATGCAATGTCTTACTTTTGTTGCAGTGAACACTGAAGAGACGGATCTACTACAACACTGTACAGGATGAGCATACGCTACAAGCAGCAAAATGATCTTGCAGTTGACAGTATGTTGTTCTGGTAATGTGCACAATTATTATTTATGGGCTACACACCACAGTGCTGGACATATTCTGTTAACTTCAACTCTACTCCTAACATGGAGATGTCTTCCTGGTGTTACTGATTCAGTACATCATATGCACAGTGTGGTTATGATATGATGGATTGATTTAATGAACCCACCAACCAATGATGACATCTGCATCATCTTCTGTAAAGTGCAGCTACAGCATGATATTATCAGCATTTGGTGCGGTATAATCAGAGGTATCTATGTGCTTTTGTGCCTGTTTTAAGTCCTCCAGCTTAACGCCCCTACACCTCCCACTACACAGGCATACTTACTTATGCATACACTGACATCTGGCATACCTACACACACCCCAGGGCCACTTCCTTCCCCTGATGTCAGGGAGAGGATGGGCATGCAGAGTGCAGTAAGTCTCCACGTTACTCTGGCCAACAGTCTTGGCCTACCTCCAGCATCTGTCACCCACAACATCTGTTCCCTCCTTGTAAAGTGCTGAACTATCTCACCTGGGTCAGTGCTATAGCTGATCACAGTGCCCGATCAGGATGTCACTGTGACAGGCAGCAGTGCAGATTGACCGGTCAATCAATGCAGTGCCGCAACATATGCACTAAATGAGATTTCCGTGCCCCCAGTCAGGTTACTCCCTGGGCAGTGACCCTGCTCACACCCTCCCCTAGTTCCACCTCTGATCACAATTATCTCTCTTGGAGAGTGTAGCAAATTGGAGTTGGGGGAATCTCACCTCTGCCATGCATGGTCACAATCTGGGCACAGGACCCAAATAGTGGGCAATGTGGCACTTCTTACAGTAGAGAATAAGTAACTATATTCTTTACTTGTGTATTAAGGACCTTATTTGCATTAAATTCAGTCCACATGGGACCAAGACTTTCTGGCTTACTGAACAAAGTGGAATTGTTTCGTAGAGGGTGGAGAATTGTATTTTATCTGAAATTACCCCCTCTGCACAAAATACAAACAATTATACCCATACAAGTACCTTGTGGAAGTTGTTGCCCTCTATCTTCCTGTGGTCTCTCCCTGTTTCTCACCGTGCCTCCTCCCATTTCCTTGCACCTCTGCGTCTCCGCATATATCCCTATACTCAGAGCCGGCTCCGGTCAGTGACATGGGATGCCCAAATATGAGCATACCCATATATGGGCATCCATGCCACTGACCGGAGCCCGCTCTGTTGCGGATATGGAGAGAGACTGGGAGATTTACATCCCCTTATAATTCATATGGTGCATAGTACCGGCACGTATTGTTTTACCGGTACTGTGTACCTTCCTACTTTCACACTGGTACAGTATATGCTGCAGTGGGACTGAGAGGGATATATTGGTAACACATAGTCATTGTTGGGGGAATTCAATCCATTTTGAAAATAGTAATGAAATGTTTTTTACTTTTCTTTTTTTTCAGTAATGAAGAATGAAACATTTCTGTTAAAATTGAATTGGAGGTGAACTGGATTCATCATCAACTCTGCACCAGTGTGAATTGATGTTCTTTAATGTTCTGATAAGGTACATGCAACATCTCTTCCTCAACCCCTGCACCACTCTCTGCCTCTTGCCTCTCTCTCTCCACCTCCCTGCTAAGCGTATTAACCCATCTAATGTAATCCACATTCCATGTCTCACTTTACTCTTCACTTCTCACGTGCCCTCTGGAATGACTGCTCTCTGACTAACAAGGTCTATTTGTACATGACCTCTTCTGCTCTCATCATCCACCACCTCTCATTCCCCTCACCCCTGTCCTACTCGATACCTCAGCTTAATTGAACTCTCTCCTCTGACATCTACCCTTATCTCTAACCTCTCCTCACTTTCTGCTTAAACTAACTATCTTGTTAACTTTTACAATGCTATCATCTCCTCCTCCTCCCTCCTCCTCCTCCCTCCTCCATCATATATATGCCCCTTCTAGGCTCTGACACACTCATCCCTGTAAGGCCATGATTATCATGGGCACATGCTTGGTCATCCACAGTGCGTGCGAGCGATGCAGAGCCGCCTCGGACCTCAGTGCAGGGATTGCTGCATACCCCCAGCATCTGTCACCCACAAACAATACACACACTAATACTCCCCACAATACACACTATAATACCTCCTCAATACTAATCTCCCCAATAATATTATAGCTCCAAACACAATATACACAACACCCTTACACAAGATACACAATCTAGTACTCTCCTCTGCACCTCTACACACAATATAATACTCCCACACACACAATATACACACTACCCTCCTACCCCCATAAAATACAACCAATAATACACACACACTTTGTGGATGTTGGGACCAGCTCCCGGCATGCACCAGTGAAAGAGAGAGGCCCGCAGAAGCTCGGAAGAACTCCCTCCATCCGTGCCTTCCTCCGTTTCACATCTTCTCCCTGTCTCTCTCCCTCCCTTTCCTTGCATCTCCCTGCGTCTTTACGTATACCCAGTCAGTGACGGCTCTGGTCACGTGATGCCTTAATATGGGCTTATCCATATATGTTCATCCACGTCACTAATGTGATGCCCACACTGTTGCGGAGCTGGTACTTACGACGGGCACTTATTGTTTTATCAGTACTGCGTACCTGACTCTACCGGCCTACTTTCAACACTAGTACAATATGTGCTTCACTACGAGTGAGTGGGGAATATTGGCATCACACAGTCACTGTTGAATATGCCATTCAATCCATTTTGAAAATAGTAATGCAATGTAGTTTTGTTTTGTTTGCTTTTTGCAGTAATGAAGAATGGAAAAGTTATATTAAAATTAAATTGGAGGGGGACTAGATTCAGCATTTCATCATGAACTCTGCACTTGTGAGAATTTAACTTCTTGAATACCCTGACAGGTACACGCAACATTAAGACTATAATCTGCTGTGCAAGCTTTCGTGCTATACCTCCCCCTCAGGTTTTGATTTATACATTTGCTCCCTCAATTCATGTCCTCTAATATTTGAAAGCTCTCTCCTAGCATTTTCTCTTTACCACAGAACGTCATCCCAATGTAACCTCTCTCTTGTTCTTTCTGCTGGCTGTTTCCTCACTCCTCTGTTAAACTTTTCTAATTTCTCTAACTTCCACACTCCTGCTTTTATCCACATGTTCTCCTCTTTCCTTCCCCTACCTTTGCATGTGTCTACACACTGCACCATTTGTACAGACCTCTATTGCAGCTATTTCTGCACTGCTCAATGAAAAGCACTCTTTAATATCCTATTCTCTGTGCCCCCTCTCTCTGCGCCCCCTCTTTTGGCGCCTCCTCTCTCTGCGCCCCCTCTCTCTGCGCCTATCTGTCTCATTCTCTCTACGTCCCTCTCTCTCTACATAGAGCTATCTCTGTCTCTCTCTACACCTATCTCTGTGTCTCCTTCTATGTTTGCTGATGTGTGGGATATCTCTTATAATCTTGAACCTGCTCATATACACATCGGGCCTCCCTGCCTCTGCCTCCCTGCTAAGAGTGTTAACCTATCTAATGTAATCCACATTCCTTTCCTTACTTTTCTCTTCCCTTCTCCTATGCCATCTGGAATGTCCGTTCTCTGACTAACAAGGCTCTAGTTGTACATGACCTCTTCTGCTCTCATCATTCACAATCAGTCATTCCCCTCACCCCATCTTACCTGTCCCACTGATTTGCCTCTGCTTAATTAAACTCTCCTCTGACATCTACTCTAACCTCTCTGCTCTCTCTCTCTTTCCGCTTAAACTAACAATCTTATTAACTCTTACAATGCTATCCTCCTATCTATATGCCCCCTCTAGGCTCTGACACACTTGTCCCTCTAGCCCACACCCTTGGCTAAATTCCCAAACATGTTCATCACACTTCCACTCGCTGTTCTTAATGCCTATGAAGGAAATCACACAATTGATATTTGATTTTTCTACAGTAAAAATGTCTCCAGTCCTGTATAAAGCTGCTCTCTGGGGCCAAACCACACTACTTTTTTTTCACATTCATCAACACTCAAATTTAATTTACGCTGTCTTTTTTTCCCTGTATTTGACTCCCTCCACTAACCTTCTCCTCACACTTGCCATCCTTCCTTCACTTCTCCTCAAGCATTTGACTACTTCAGAGGCAAGGTGGATGCCACCCACAAGGAGATTCCTTCTGTCCCTTCCCCCTTCTCTCCTTCTACCTAATTCTCCTTCTGCATTTGACTCTTTTTCTTCTCTTACAGAGCTGGAAGCAAATCATCTTCTCTTCTCCCTCTACCACATGCCCTCTAGATCGTATCCCCTCACACCTTACTGCATCTCTTAGTCCCCACTCTCACCCACATCTTCAATTCCTCCCTATTCTCTGGCTCTTTACCCTCTTACTTTAAGCCTGTAGTGGTCACCCTTTTCTCAGAAACAACCTACACCCTATGTGCCTTACTAACTACCGCCCTGTATCCCTCCTGCTGTTTGTCTCCTAATTGCTAGAATGTCAACATTCTTAAATCACATTCCCTCCTGGATCCTTTACAACCTGCCTTTCGTACAGCTCGTTCTACAGACTGTGCTTAAAGCAAATTCCCAAGGTCACTTTTCCCTACTAATCCTACTTGATCTATCTGCTGCGTTTGATGCTCTCAATCACTCTCCTCCTTCATATTCTAAACTCTCTCTTGGTATCCGTAACACAGTTCTATCCTGGTTTTCATCATAACTTTCCTGTCACACATTCTCCATCTCTGTTGCTAACATGTCTTCGTCTTCTATTGATCTGTCTGTGGGTATACATCAGGGCTCTGTTCTGAGATCTCTCTTTCTCTCTACATACTATCATTTGGTGACCTCATCAACTCTTTGTGACAATCCTATAAATAACAAATACAAATATCAGGTCATGGGAATAAGTGATTTGGACATAAAAGTAACATTTCGGAAGTGTGGACAACTAATACATCTTGTAGATTGCCTTTACAGTGTGATGTCATTGATTCAGTAGATTGTGTGCAGACCAGGACTGCAGTACAGTGTCACTCACATGGATGACTTGCGTGGTAGAAGCTCAAGAACAAGGATGTCAAACTCCAGTCCTCGAGGGCCGCAAACAGGCCAGGTTTTCAGGATATCCCTACTGAAAACCTGGCCTGTTTGGGACCCTCGAGGACTGGAGTTTGACATGCATGCTCTAGAAGGAGCACAGCTGTGGGTGGGAGGTGGATTTGCTTTGCATCAAATGGTTTGGAGCAAGGTTTATTGTATGTATTATCATAATAACAATGCAATGCTTAACTTTTATTTCAGGAGGGATGACTGCAGAACAGAAGTGAATATTGAAGCCATGTGTTCCTTTTCTTGCAAAAGAGAAAATTTGAAGGACAGTTGAAGAGAAGGAAAATTACTACACAGAGACAGATAAGCAATGTGTATATTTCTCATTTACCATTTAGTATTTGTCGTTTTATTGACTCCACACAATCCGGCTGCTACGGGTTTCACATTGAATATTTTCATCTCTACTCTACCCCTTCCTGTGATCTGAACCATGCAAGTTTTCGTTGATTCAATACATCATGAGTAGAGTGTGGCTACAGTATGAAGTAAAGACCCAAGGACCACATCTACTACCATTCATAACAAGAACATGTGCAGTAGCGCACAGCTGCAGTTCTATGTGATTGTTATGAAAGGTTGAGGTGGTTCAATTCTATGAATCTGGAGTGGGATGGATCCTGTTTGCATCATATGGTTTCATCTAGGCCAGTAGATTATATAACTCTCAGTACAGGTTACACATGGCATCAGTATTAGTGATTTAAAGAGGAGGAAAGCTTCAATGTGGAGAACAAAGCCAAGTAATGTTGAAGTTACTCCTTTTACCATTTACTTGGTCAGTCTGTACTGTCTACTCTCCACACAGCTGCTAAGGATCTTCCATTTTAAATACTTTCACCTCCTATTCTGCACTGCTTTGCTGCCCATTATTCAGAGATGCGTTCCAGTCATGTTTAGCACTCTGAATCTCTCTGCAGTCATTGGTTCAGCACATCATGGGTAGAGCATGGCTACAGATACAGCAAGCTATTATTATTTTACCGGCTGATCACCCATAATATTGCATTAAAACATAGAATATCACTTAATTTCCAAAAGATTCAGTGATACTGATAATGCAGAATCTCACAACATTTCCCATCATAATGCCATAATGCACAAGTGGGAGAAATAATCCTTGCTATATCTGTACATTGTGTGACGTATTACCTCAATGACCAATGAGAGCAAGTACATCTTCTGTATAGAGCGGCTGTGTTATGATGCAGTTATTGATCATCATTGACATAATCACAAGAATCTTATGCAAAGGGAAATTGTCCGCAGCGAAGTGAGATTTCAGCCCCCAAACGTCTGTAATATTAATGCAATGTCTTACTTTTGTTGCAGTGAACACTGAAGAGACGGATCTACTACAACACTGTACAGGATGAGCATACGCTACAAGCAGCAAAATGATCTTGCAGTTGACAGTATGTTGTTCTGGTAATGTGCACAATTATTATTTATGGGCTACACACCACAGTGCTGGACATATTCTGTTAACTTCAACTCTACTCCTAACATGGAGATGTCTTCCTGGTGTTACTGATTCAGTACATCATATGCACAGTGTGGTTATGATATGATGGATTGATTTAATGAACCCACCAACCAATGATGACATCTGCATCATCTTCTGTAAAGTGCAGCTACAGCATGATATTATCAGCATTTGGTGCGGTATAATCAGAGGTATCTATGTGCTTTTGTGCCTGTTTTAAGTCCTCCAGCTTAACGCCCCTACACCTCCCACTACACAGGCATACTTACTTATGCATACACTGACATCTGGCATACCTACACACACCCCAGGGCCACTTCCTTCCCCTGATGTCAGGGAGAGGATGGGCATGCAGAGTGCAGTAAGTCTCCACGTTACTCTGGCCAACAGTCTTGGCCTACCTCCAGCATCTGTCACCCACAACATCTGTTCCCTCCTTGTAAAGTGCTGAACTATCTCACCTGGGTCAGTGCTATAGCTGATCACAGTGCCCGATCAGGATGTCACTGTGACAGGCAGCAGTGCAGATTGACCGGTCAATCAATGCAGTGCCGCAACATATGCACTAAATGAGATTTCCGTGCCCCCAGTCAGGTTACTCCCTGGGCAGTGACCCTGCTCACACCCTCCCCTAGTTCCACCTCTGATCACAATTATCTCTCTTGGAGAGTGTAGCAAATTGGAGTTGGGGGAATCTCACCTCTGCCATGCATGGTCACAATCTGGGCACAGGACCCAAATAGTGGGCAATGTGGCACTTCTTACAGTAGAGAATAAGTAACTTTATTCTTTACTTGTGTATTAAGGACCTTATTTGCATTAAATTCAGTCCACATGGGACCAAGACTTTCTGGCTTACTGAACAAAGTGGAATTGTTTCGTAGAGGGTGGAGAATTGTATTTTATCTGAAATTACCCCCTCTGCACAAAATACAAACAATTATACCCATACAAGTACCTTGTGGAAGTTGTTGCCCTCTATCTTCCTGTGGTCTCTCCCTGTTTCTCACCGTGCCTCCTCCCATTTCCTTGCACCTCTGCGTCTCCGCATATATCCCTATACTCAGAGCCGGCTCCGGTCAGTGACATGGGATGCCCAAATATGAGCATACCCATATATGGGCATCCATGCCACTGACCGGAGCCCGCTCTGTTGCGGATATGGAGAGAGATTGGGAGATTTACATCCCCTTATAATTCATATGGTGCATAGTACCGGCACGTATTGTTTTACCGGTACTGTGTACCTTCTTACTTTCACACTGGTACAGTATGTGCTGCAGTGGGACTGAGAGGGATATATTGGTAACACATAGTCATTGGTGGGGGAATTCAATCCATTTTGAAAATAGTAATGCATTGTTTTTTACTTTTTTTTTTGCAGTAATGAAGAATGAAAAAGTTCTGTTAAAATTGAATTGGACGTGAACTGGATTCAGCATTTCATCATCAACTCTGCACCAGTGTGAATTGACGTTCTTTAATGTTCTGACAAGGTACATGCAACATCTCTTCCTCTACCCCTACACCACCCTCTGCCTCTTGCCTCTCTCTCCACCTCCCTGCTAAGCGTATTAACCCATCTAATGTAATCCACATTCCTTGTCTCACTTTACTCTTCCCTTCTCACGTGCCCTCTGGAATGTCTGCTCTACGACTAACATGGTCTATTTGTACATGACCTCTTCTGCTCTCATCATCCACCACTTCTCATTCCCCTCACCCCTGTCCTACTCGATACCTCAGCTTAATTGAACTCTCTCCTCTGACATCTACCCTTATCTCTAACCTCTCCTCACTTTCTGCTTAAACTAGCTATCTTGTTAACTCTTACAATGCTATCATCTCCTCCTCCCTCCTCCTCCATCATCTATATGCCCCTTCTAGGCTCTGACACACTCATCCCTCTAAGGCCGTGATTATCATGGGCACACGCTTGGTTGTCCACAGTGCGTGCGAGCGATGCAGGGCCTCCCCGTCGCCTCGGACCTCAGTGCAGGGATTGCTGGAGCGACAGGCATGCGCTAACTTTGCCATCTGTTGCGTGCTTACTATAGACGCAGCCTAACCCATGCATTGGTTTAATTCACAAGCACGCTCTCATCACACTTCATCACATCACACTGCTGCTCTTAACACCTATGGAGGAAATCTCACAGTCTGATTTTCTACACTAAACCTTTGTCCTGTTCTGTAAAACTCTGCTCCTTTTTTTAAGGTCAAACACTACTTTTTCCTCACTCATCAACACTCCAATTTCATTCACACTGTCTTCTATGTATTTGAGTCCCACCACTGACTTTCTCCTCCCACTTAACATCCATCCTTTATTTCTCCTCAAGCCTTTGCTCACTTGAGGCAAGGTGGATGCCATCCACAAGTAGATTCGTTCTCTCCCTTCCCCCTCTCTCTTTTTCTATCTAGATCTCATTGCACTCTTGACTCCTTTTCTCCTGTCACAAAGCTGGAACCTGATCTTCTCTTCTCCCTCTACCACATGCCCTCTCAATCCTATATTCTCACTCTCACCCACATCTTCAATTCCTCCATATCCTTTGGCTCTTTCAACTCTTCCTTTTAAGCATGCAGTGGTCACCCCTATTCTCAAAAATAACCTTGACCTTGTGTGAATTTCTAACTATCGCCCTGTATCCGTCCTACCATTTGCCTCCTAATTGCTAGAACGTCTTGTGATCTCCCGTTTGATCAACATTCTTAAATCACATGCTCCTCTGGGCCCTTCACAATCTGCCTTTCCCAATGTAACCAATTATGTACATAAAGAAAATTCCCAAGGTCCATTTTACTTACTAATCCTGCTTGATCTCTCTTCTGCTTTTGATACTGTCAATCACTCTTCTCATTCATATTCTAAACTCTTTCTTCGTATCCGCAGCAAACTTATATCCTGGTTTTCATCATACTTCTCCATCACACATTCTCCATCTCTGTTGCTAACGTGTCTTTGTCTCCTGTTGTTTTGTCTGTTGGTATACCTCAGGACTCTGTTCTGGGACCTCTCTCACTACATACTATCACTAGTTGACCTTATCAACTATTTTGGCCCTTGATATCATCTCTATGCAGATGATACACACACCTATCCACCCTACCGTCACTCCTGCAATTTAGTTCCTAGTTTCGGGTCGCCTCCTGGCTATATCCTCCATGGATGACACTCTTCTGCCTTAAACCTAATGTCTAAAACTGAGCTCCTCATATTTCCCCCTAAATCTGGCCTAATATCACCTTTCTCCATCGCAGTAAACAGTACTACCATCATCCTGTCATGAAAGCACATTGCCTAGGAGTAACATTTGACTCTTCCCTTTCCATCTTCATTCACGACACTGGCTAAAGTTTGTCGATTCTTTCTCTGTAATATTTCCAAGATTTGCCCTTTTCTCTGTCAATCTACTGCTAAAACGCCAATGCATGCCCTTATCGTATGGGTTAACATACTGCTAACAGGGCTCCCTGCTTCACAACTTTCTCATTTGCAATCTATCCAAAACTCTGCTGCTTGAATAATTTCCCTTTCTCCCACAACAGTATCTGCTCATCTCCTCCTCCTCCTTAAATCCCTCTCCTTGCTTCCCATCAAGTTTCAGATCACCTACAAAGTTCTCCTCCTTACCTTTTTGTTAAGGTTCTCTATTAGTGGTGTACCGAGTACCCGGCGTTACCCGACACATTTCCAGCTACCCGGACATTACTCGAAACCGGCCACTGAGAAGTGGACTTGGCCGGGTAATACCCGGCGTCGGGTAATGTCAGGGCAGCTGGAAATAATCTTTTATACTTACCTTTCCTAAGACATCTAGGATCAGCAGCAGCAGTCCTCTGATGTTGGCAGCATCAGAGGTGTCTTCACCTGGCGGGGGGAGCTGCAGGAATCACTTCCACAGCACCGAAGCAGGTAAGCTGTGTCTGTGAGCCTGCAGCTCCCCCGCCGGCTGAAGACACCACAGATGCTGCCACCGTCACAGGACTGCTGCTGATCCTAGATGTCACCGCCACCCGGAAGGTAAGTGCCAAACCGTGTACCCGACCGGGTAGAACCTTTCATTTTGGCCGGGTACCCGTTACCCATTTTTTTATAGTTGAGGACCCAGTCCAACACTATTCTCTATTCATCTGCTCCTTCCTACATATCATCTTTGGTCTCGTTATGCCCTTCCTCGTCTCCTAAGCTCTACTAATAGCTGTCTCCATTATACTTCTTACACCTCTACTGCGCACTCGCTCTCTTGCCTGAAACCCTTTCCCATCAATTTACCTGTGAAACTCACACACACTCAGTATATGCCAACATACCCTCTTCCACCCACATTTAAGATCAACCTTAAAATTCACAACTTAAATGAAGCATTTCAATAGCTTTTACTCGTTGCTACTGTCACTCATTCAGTCACTAACTATTGTTCCCAAGAAGTGCTTTATACTACAAGTACCCACCATTAAGGACAAGCATTGTCATCTACTGCACTTGTTCCCCCACCTGTTGTCTCTCTGTAAGTCTCCTTACATTTCTCTTAGATTGTAAACTACCCAGGACAGGGATTTACTTTCCTATTGTCTGTTTTTGTTTGTTGAACTTATTGTATAATAATTTCCTGTACTTTTTGGTCTCTCTTGTAAAGCGCTGAGTACACAATGGGTGGTATATAAATAGAGATATATGCAGAGTCTAGAGACAAGGCACACGTGTATAGGTAGCTACAGTTTATCCGGGACCGTATGCATCCTTGAAGTGCCTGTCCCAGTTATTTTCTATTGATTGCAATGTAGGAGTGTCTGTCCTGTCTTATTTTTTTTATTATTATTATCATTATTATTATTATATATACAAAGATATATACAAAGATTGTTTCCTGTCGTTAGCATGACATTGTGTGACACAGTGTGATGTCATTGATTCAGTAGATTGTGTGCAGACCGGGACTGCAGTACAGTTTCACTGACATGAATAACTTGTGTGGTAGAAGCTCTAGAAGGAGCACAGCTGTGGGAGGGAGGTGGATTTGCTTTGTATCACATGGTTTGGAGCAAGGTTCATTGTATGTATCGTCAATAATAATTATAATAATAATAATGCAATGCTTAACTTTTTTATTTCAAGAGGAAAGACTGCAGAACAGAAGTGAATATTGAAGCCATGTGTTCATTTTCTTGCAAAATAGAAAATTGAAGGACAGTTGAAGAGGAGGAAAATGACTACACAGAGACAGATAAGCAATGTGTATATTTCTCATTTAGTATTTGTCGTTTTATTGACTCCAAAAAATCCGGCTGCTAAGGGTTTCGCATTGGACATATTCACCTCTACTCCACCCCTTCCTGTGATCTGTACCATGCAGATTTTTGTTGATTCAATACATCATGAATAGAGTGTGGCTACAGTATGAAGTACTGACCCAAGGACCACATCTACTACCATTCATAACAAGAACATGTGCAGTAGCGCACTGCTGCAGTTCTATGTTATTGCTATGAAAGGTTGAGGTGGTGCAATCATATGAATCTTGAGTGGGAGGGATCCTGTTTGCATCATTTAATTTGATCTAGGCCAGTAGAGTATATAACTCTCAGTACAGGTTACATATGGCATCAGTATTAGTGATTTAAAGAACAGAAAAACAGGAGTGGAGAACAAAACCAAGTAATGTTGAAGTTACTACTTTTTACTATTTACTTGGTCAGTCTGTACTGTCTACTCCCCACACAGCTGCTAAGGGTTTCCATTTGAGATACATTCACCTTCTACTCTGCACTACTGTGCTACCCTCTATTCAGAGATGAGTTCAAGTCATGTTTACCACTCTAAATCGCTCTGCAGTCATTGATTCAGCACATCATGGGTAGAGCATGGCTATAGATACAGCAAGCTTTATTTTACCCTAATATTGCATTAAAAAATAGAATATCACTCAGTTTCCTACAGATTTACTGATGCTGATAATGCAGAATCTCACCCTCCCATCATAATACACCAGAGGAAGAAATAATCCTTGCTATATATGTACATTGTGTGACATATTGCCTCCATGACCATTGATGGCAAATACATATTCTGTATAGAGCAGCTGTGTTATGATGTAGTTGTTATTGATCATCATTGAGATATAATCACAAGAATCTTATGCAAAGGGAAACTGTCATTAGCATAGTGGGATTTCAGCCCCCAAACTTCTGTAATATTAATGCAATGTCTTACTTTTATTGCAGTGAACACCGAAGAGACGGATCTACTACAACACTGCACAGGACAAGAGTATACACTACAAGCAGCAAAATGATCATGCAGTTGACAATATGTTGTTCTGGTAATGTGCACAATTATTATGTATGGGCTCCACACCACAGTGCTGGACATATTTTGTTAACTTCAACACTACCCCTACCATGGAGATGTCTTCCTGTGATTGGTGTTACTGATTCAGTACATCATATGCATAGTGTGGCTATTATATGATGGATTGATTTAATGAACCCACCAAACACTGATGACATCTGTATCATCTTCTGTAAAGTGCATCTACAGCAGGATATTATCAGCATTTGGGGTGATATAATCAGAGGCATCTATGTGCTTTTGTGCTGGGTAAAGTCCTCCAGCTGAACCGCCCCCCGCCCCCCACCCCCCTACACCTCCTGCCACACAGGCAAACTTACTTACACACACAGCACACTTACTTATGCACACTGACACTTGGCATACCTACACACACACACCCCACAGCCACTGGCATGCATGCAGAGTCCTGGGCATGCAGGATGGGCATGCAGAGTACAGAATATCTCCACCTTGCTCTGGCCCGTACTCTTGGCCTACCCCCAGCATCTGTCACCCACAACCTCTGTTCCCTCCCTGTAAATTGCTGCACTAACACACCTTGGTCAGCGCTGCAACCGATCACAGCACCGGATCATGTCACTGTGATAGGAAGCAGTGCTAATTGACCGGTCAATCAATGCCACGTGGCAACATACGCACCAAAAGAGATTTCCATGCCCCCTGACAGGCTACTCCCTGGGCAGTGACCCTGCTCATCTTCCACCTCTGATCACAATATTCTCTCTTGGAGAGTGTAGCAAATTGGAGTTGGGGGAATTTCACCTCTGCAGTGCATGTAGAGTCCTGTATGCAGAGTACAGAAAGTCTCCACCTTAGTCTGGCCCGTACTCTTGGCCTACCCACAGCATCTGTCACCCACAAATAATACATACACTAATACTCCCCACAATACACACTTTAATACCTCCTCAATAATAATCTCCCCAATAATATTATAGTCTTAAACACAATATACACAATACCCCCTAACACAAGATACCCAATCTAACACTCTCCTCTGCACCTCAACATAATATACACACTATAATACCCTACACACAATATAATACTCCCACACACACACAATATACACACTATCCTCCTACCGCCATAAAACACAACCAATAATACACACACACTTTGTGGATGTTGGGACCAGCTCCTTGCATGCACCAGTGAAAGAGAGAGGCCTGCCATCCGTGCCTCCCTCCGTTTCCCATCTTCTCCCTGTCTCTCTCCCTCCCTTTCTTTGCATCTCCCTGCATCTTTGCGTATACCCAGTCAGTGACGGCTCCGGTCACGTGATGCCTTAATATGGGCTTATCCATATATCTGTTGCAGAGATGGAGAGAGACCTGGAGATTTTACATTTCCTTATAATTCATATTGGTACTTAGTACGGGCACTTATTGTTTTATCAGTACTGGGTACCTGACCGTACTGGCCTACGAGTGAGAAGGCAATATTGGCATCACACAGTTACTGTTGAATATGTCATTCAATCCATTTTGAAAATAGTAATGCAATGTGGTTTTGTTTTGTTTGCTTTTTGCAGTAATGAAGAATGAAAAAGTTATATTAAAATTAAATTGGAGGGGAACTGGATTCAGCATTTCTTCATGAACTCTGCACTTGTGAGCATTGACCTTCTTGAGTGCCCTGACAGGTACACGCAACTTTAAGACTATAATCTTCATCAACTGCTGTGCAAGCTTTCGTGCTATACCTCCCCCTCCGGTTTTGATTTATACATTTGCTCTCTCAATTCATGTCCTCTAATATCTGGAGGCTCTCTCCTAGCATTTCTCTCTACCACAGCACGTCATCCCAATGTAACCTCTCTCTTGTTCTTTCTGTTTACTGTTTCCTCACTCCTCTGTAAAACTTTTCTAATTTCTCTAACTTCCACACTCCTGCTTTTATCCACATGTTCTATACACTTTCCTTCCCCTACCTTTGCATGTGTCTACACAAAGCACCATTTGTACAGACCTCTATTGCAGCTATTTCTGCACTGCTCAATGAAATGCACTCCTGCACATCCTATTCTCTTCCACCTTCCCTCATTCTCTACGCCCCCCTCTCAAAGCCCCCTCTCTCTATGTCTCCTCTCTCTACGCCTATCTGTCTCATTCTCTTGACGCCCTTCTCTCTCTACATATCCCTATCTCTGTCTCTCTCTACACCTATCTCTGTGTCTCCTTCTATGCTCGCTGATGTTGGGGGATATCTCTTATAATCTTGGACCGGCTCATATACACATCAGGCCTCCCTACTAAGAGTGTTAACCTATCTAATGTAATCCACATTCCTTTCCTTACTTTTCTCTTCCCTTCTCCTGTGCCCTCTGGAATGTCCACTCTTACTAACAAGGCTCTAGTTGTACATAACCTCTTCTGCTCTCATCAGTCACAATCAGTCATTCCCCTCACCGCATCTTACCTGTCCCACTGATTTGCCTCTGCTTAATTAAACTCTCCTCTGACATCTACTCTAACCTCTCTTCTCTCTTCTCTCTCTTTCTTTCTGCTTAAACTAACAATCTTATTAACTCTTACAATGCTATCCTCCTATCTATATGCCCCCTATAGGCTCTGACACACTCATCCCTCTAACCCACACCTTTGGCTAAATTCCCAAACACACTCATCACACTTCCACTCGCTGTTCTTAATACCTACGGAGGAAATCTCACACTTTGTTTGATTTTTCTACAGTAAAAATGTCTCCTGTCCTGTATAAAGCTGCTCTCTAGGGCTAAATACACTACTTTTTTCCACACTCATCAACACTCAAATTTAATTTACGCTGTTTTTTTTCTCTGTATTTGACTCCCTCCACTGACCTTCTCCTCCCACTTGCCATCCTTCCTTCACTTCTCCTCAAGCATTTGACTACTTCAGAGGCAAGGTGGATGCCACCCAAAAGGAGATTCCTTCTGTCCCTTCCCCCTTCTCTCCTTCTTCCCAAATCTCCTTCTGCACTTGACTCATTTTCTTCTCTTACAGAGCTGGAAGCTAATCATCTTCTATTCTCCCTCTACCACATGCCCTCTAGATCGTATCCCCTCACACCTTACTGCATCTCTTAGTCCCCACTCTCACCCACATCTTCAATTTCTCCCTATTCTCTGGATTTTTGCCCTCTTACTTTAAGCCTGTAGCGGTCACCCTTTTGTCAGAAACAAACTACACCCTATGTGCCTTACTAACTACCGCTCTGTATCCCTCATGCTGTTTGCCTTCTAATTGCTAGTGTCAACATTCTTAAATCACATGCCCTCCTGGATCCTTTACAACCTGCCTTTCGTACAGCACGTTCTACAGACTGTGCTTAAAGCTAATTCCCAAGGTTTTTCCCTACTAATCCTACTTGATCTATCGGCTGCGTTTGTTGCTCTCAATCACTCTCCTCCTTCATATTCTAAACTCTCTCTTGGTATCAGTAACAAAGTTCTATCCTGGTTTTCATCATAACTTTCCTGTCACACATTCTCCATCTCTGTTGCTAACATGTCTTCGTCTTCTATTGATCTGTCTGTGGGTATACATCAGGGCTCTGTTCTGAGATCTCTCTTTCTCTCTACATACTATCATTTGGTGACTTCATCAATGCTTTTGGCCTTAGATATAATCTCTATGCGGATGATACACACACAAATCTATCCACCCCTGTTCTCACTCCTGCAATCCAGTCCCTACTCTTGGGTTGTCTCCTGGCTATATGCTCATGGATGGCACTCCACTGCCTTAAACTTAATGTCTAACACTGGGCTCATATTATCCCCTTTCTCCATCACAGTAAACAGTACTACCATCTATCTTGTCATCAAACATGTTGCATAGGAGTAACATTTGGCTCTTCAATTCCATCTCCATTCACATGCACGGCTATGGGTAAAATGTGTTGCCTCTTTCTCTGTAATATTGCCAAGATCTTCCCTTTCCCCTCTCAACCTACTGCTAAAACTCCAATGTATACTGTTATCCTATAGGTTATTTTAACATACTACTAACAGGCCTCCATGCTTCACAACTTTCTCCTATGCAAAACTCTGCTGCTTGAATTATCTCACTTTCTCCCACAACAGTCTCTGCTCATCTCCTTAAATCCCTGTCCTGGCATCCCATCAAGTTTTTGTATCACCTACAAAGTTCTCCTCCTTACCTTTTTGTTAAGGCTCTCCATTAATCTGCTCCTTCTTGCATATCATCTTTGATCTCTCGTTATGCCCTTGCTTGTCTCTTGCACTATAACCATAACTGTCTCCTGTAAACTTCTTTCACCTCTACTGTTCTCTCACTTGCCTGAAACCATTTTCCATCACTGCACCGTACATGTGAAACTTCCTCACACTCAGTATATGCCAACATAACCTCTTCCACCCACATGTAAGACCAATCTTAAAATTCACGACTTAAATCAAGCATTTAAAAAACTTTGACTCGTGGCTACTGTCCCACACCCACAGTCACTGCTAACAACTATTGTTCCCAAGATGTGCTTTCTACTAATTGTACCCACCATTAAGGACAAGCATTGTCATCTACTGCACTTCTTCCCCCAACTGCTGCCTCTCTTTAAGTCTTCTAACATTTCTATTAGATTGTAAAGTTCCCAGGGCAAGGATTTACTTTCCTATAATCTGTTTTTATTTGTCGCACTTATTTTTTAATTATTTTTCCCCTCTCCCCTAATGATATACATATAGGTTTTCCTGTCATTTGCATGACAGAGTTATTATGGTTAACTATTGCATCATGTAGACTGCCTTTTCAGTGTGATGTAATTGATTCAGTACTTTGTGTGCAGACTGTGACTGCAGTACAGTGTCACGAACATTAATGACTTGTGTGGTAGAAGCTCTAGAAGGAACACAGCTATGGGAGGGAGGTGGATTTACTTTGGATCACATGGTTTGGCGCAAGGTTCATTGTATGTATGATCATAACCATGCAATGCTTAACTTTTATTTCAGGAGGGAAGAACAGTGAATATTGAAGCCATGTGTTTCTTTTCTGTCAGAAGAGAAATTTTGAAAGACAGTTGAAGAGGAGGAAAATGACTACACAGAGACAGATAAGCAATGTGTATATTTCTCATTTAGTATTTGTCGTTTTGTTGACTCCACACAATCCAGCTGCTAAGGGTTTCGCATTGGACATATTCCCCTCTACTCTACCCTTCCTGTGATCTGTACCATGCAGGTTTTTGTTGATTCAATACATCATGAGTAGAGTGTGGCTGCTGTATGAAGTATTGACCCAAGGACCACATCTACTACCATTCATAACAAGAACATGTGCAGTAGCGCACTGCTGTAGTTCTATGTGTTTTATTAAAGGTTGAAGTGGTGCAATCATATGAATCTGGAGTGGGATGAATCCTGTTTGCATCATATGGTTTCATCTAGGCCAGTAGAGTATATCTCTCAGTACAGGTTACACATGGCATCAGTAGTAGTGATTTAAAGAACAGAAAAAACAAGAGAAACTTCAATGTTGATAACAAAGCCAAGTAATGTTGAAGATACTCCTTTAACTATTTATTTGATCAGTCTGTACTGTCTACTCCCCACACAGCTACTAAGTCTTCCATTTGAGATACATTCACCTCCTACTCTGCACTGCTGTTCTGTCCTCTATTCAGAGATGAGTTCCAGTCATGTTTACCACTCTGAATCACTCTGCAGTCATTGATTCAGCACATCATGGGTAGAGCATGGCTACAGATACAGTAAGCTTTATTTTACCGGCTGATCATCCATAATATTGCATTAAAACATAGAATATTACTCAGTTTCCAAAAGATTCAGTGATGCTAATAATGCAGAATCTTACAACACATCCCATCATAATGCACCAGAGGAAGAAATAATCCTTGCTACACTACCGACACGTTTTATTGAAGCACGGCTAGCACCGCAAGCCGGGGGATGCCCCGGCGTGCTAGCCGCACTCCCTCAGCGTGCCGCGCATCACCGATGCACGGTCACGCGTCATCGGGTGCCTGCGCCCCCTGCACGCGCGTCCAGGGCTCCCCGAGGGAGCACTGGTGTCCCGCGATGTGGGGGACAGCGGCAGGGGGTTCCGGGGGACCCGACGGACCCGGCAGCGGAAGGGAGAAAGCCCCGATCGGAGGGCGCTCCTCCGCTGCTTCGGCGTGCGCCCGGCACCCTCCGGCGCGCGCCAGGTTACTGCTGCGGCGAAGAACGGGCAAATGCTCGAATAAACTCGGCCGCAGCAGTATATCTGTACATTGTGTGACGTTTGGCCTCCATGACCATTGATAGCAAATACATATTTTGTATTGAGCGGCTGTGTTATGATGTAGTTGTTATTGATCATCATTGAGATATAATCACAAGAATCTTATGCAAAGGGAAAATGTCTGCAGCATAGTGGGATTTCAGCTCCCAAACTTCTGTAATATTAATGCAATGTCTTACTTTTATTGCAGTGAACACTGAAGAGACGGATCTACGACAACACTGCACAGGACAAGAGCAAACACTACAAGCAGCAAAATGATCTTGCAGTTGCAAGTATGTTCTGTAATGTGCACAATTATTATTTATGGGCTACACACCACAGTGCTGGACATATTCTGTTAACTTCTACCCCTACCATGGAGATGTCTTCCTGTGATTGATTCAGTACATCATATGCACAGTGTGGCTATGATATGATGGATGGATTTAATGAACCCACCACCCACTGACATCTGCATCATCTTCTGTAAAGTGCAGCAGGATATTATCAGCATTTGGGGTGGTATAATCTGGGGCATCTATGTGCTTTTGTGCCTGGATAAGTTCCTCCAGCTGAACCACCCCCCTATACCTGCCACACAGGCATACTTACAGAGCACACTTACTTATGCACACTGACACTTGGAATACACACACACACACACACACACAGACACTGTCATGCATGCAGTGTCCTGTATGCAGAGTACAGAAAGTCTCCACCTTACTCTGGCCCGTACTCATGGCCTATCCCCAGCATCTGTCATCCACAACCTCTGTTCCCTCCCTGTAAAGTGCTGCACTAACACACCTGGATCAGCGCTGCAGCTGATCACAGTGCCGGATCATGATGTCAATGGGATAGGCAGCAGAGCTGATTGACAAGTCAATCAATGCAGCTCCGCAATATATGCACCAAAAGAGATTTCTGTACCCCCTGTCAGGCTACTCCCTGGGCAGCGACCCTTCTCACCCCTCTCATTCCACCTCTGATCACAATAATCTCTCTTGGAGTGTGTAGCAAATTGGAGTTGGGGGAATCTCACCTCTGTAGTGCATGGTCACAATCTGGGCACTGTACCCAAATATTGGGCAATGTGGCACGTCTTACAGTAGAGAATAGAATAAGTAACTATATTCTTTACTTGTGTATTAAGGAACTTATTTGCAATAAAAATTCAGTCCACCTGGGACCAAGACTTTCTGGTTTTCTGAACAAAGTGGAATTGTTTTCCTATAATTTTATATTCTCTGAAATGTAACATCACAATAAAGTACTCCTATTTTTTTCCTTTGTGCTTTTTTATGGACTATTCCTTTATGTATTTCACTTAATGGGACTAATTACCTTACGATTAGATTTCACTTGTATTTTCTTGGGTTACTCTTTGGAATTTCTCTCTGTGTTCATTTATACTATCTTATTTAGAGCAGTCTTTGCCATTGGACCCCATTTCTTGCCAGAGAGATCTGTAACACAGAGTATTGAAGAGAGTACAGAACAGTGGTGAAGTAGATTTTTATGCTTCTAGGCAGCCTCCCTTCTCACCATGTATTCTGCCCCCGACGGTCTCTTGCACTGCTCCCTCCTACACCCACTCTCCTCACTCTTCCCTCCCCTCCCCGCTATCACTCAATGACCCCCTCTCATTCAATCCTGCTCCCTTACTCCCCCCTCACTCATTCTTCCTTCTGCACACACAATCCTCCCGAATATCACTCCCAAACAACACACACACTAATTCTCCCCACAATACACACTATAATACCTCCTTGTGACGATAGCTTCCACAGGCTTATTAATATTACACAAAAATAATTGGGTTTGAACTGAACGAGGCTTAAGATATAATAAATTGTATTTATTCCTTAGAATATAGGTGAACACAACAGATAATACAGTAACGAACAAGAAGTACACTTACTTAAGGGTTGGGGAATGAGAAGTATGATGTAGCATTTCTTTCAGCAGTGAGGAAATCATTCAGGTGATATCAGGTAACCATATCAGCAAACGAAGACAAAGGATATATGGGTGGACAGCAGTTTATAAACCATTCTCCTTCTATTCTTAACCTTAAGCACAGGGGATTGGTTTACAATTACCTCCAGCCACTCACTAACGTGGGAAAGCATTCTGACCCATGCCCCCCTGCTAGTTGGCACATGCGCAGTAGAACTCTGGGGGTCTCATTTCTGAAGCCCCACATTTACGTCAGGAATGCCAGACAGTCTACCATTTGGAGTTCTGGCAGGAAAACCTTTGTTTGGGCTTCGGATAAACAGTGAGGGTGATAAAACTCTTTGAACAGCACTTAAATCCTAGACATAGCGGCGTCCCCAGGGCCATCTGCTACCTTATGGCCCAAAAGAATCTCTTCTGGGTCTTTGTCCATACCTTAAGATACACTATTAAGCATAAAACATAAACGTATTAAAATATCCGGTTCCGTTAGGTTTAGCAGGTCCAAACTTCCCAGTTCGCATTGCCAGAACTGGGACACCATATGGTCCAAAAAGCGACTTGCTACGACCTAAGAAACCGGAGTTACACCAATGCACATTAAATCATTTTAATACAAAAATCTCCATTGAAAAAGAAATCTCAGCTTTTCACTAAATCCCCATTGAAAACAACGGGCAGCTCCGCCATAGACTTTCAATGGTAAATCGCCGCCATTGAAGTCAATGGGGGTTTTCTGCCATTGAAGTTTATGGGAAAAGTCCCGAACTTCAAGGGGGTCCATACTCCGTCGGGTTGGTCCAAGCGGGTCAAGGATGGTTCTGCAGCGATGCCGGAGCAGTGGCTACAGATACCCCAAACCCTGATCTGCTGAACCCTCCGGAACCGGAGATATGGATTCCTAAAATTCAGCATTTCTCACTTAGTCATTTTTCTGAGCCGTTTCTGCCGCCGCCGGCAAAGCCTATGGCGCGACCCGCTCTATCTGGTTCGACCCTTATCGGGGGTCCAGGATTCGGGGACCCGGTGGTGGTCGAGTGGGGGGACGCTTAGGAACTAGGGGCAAAAAGAATTTTATCCCTAGGTGCCCTAAAACAGTTTATTTCCCCGCTAATTGACGTTTAACTTGACCCAGTGATTTTAGCTCTTTTGAAGGACATTGTATCCGCTTTGCGGTTTGCGGTCTGGACGGCAGCCAACTAGGTTACCTCGAGGCATCTCCATTGAAGTCAATGAGCCCATTGACTTTCAATGGGAAACCGCCGCTCTCCCTCTCGGACGCCACCTGCTGGTCACTACAGGAAACAGGACGAAAACAGCACAAATTCCTATTGAAATGCATTGAGCCCTAATGGCGGCCAATGGGGACCTGCAAAATGGTGCCCGAAAAGGCGGGAAACTTACACAAAGAGCTATAATCATTAAAGAATTATTAACCCTTGTGCTCCCGGATGGATTCTAGTGTGTGTGTGTGATGCAAACACTGAGTAACCAGACATTACAATGGAACAGGGGAAAATACATTTACATGTCATAACAAGGGTTACATCACATTTCTGGACCTCAGCCCAGTTAACCCCTTGTCTCCCTGGTGCGGTCAGGGGTGGCCAAATGGGGTGCAACCCCTTTAATACCGGGCCACCCCCTCTCCCTCTACACCTCCCCTTCTTAATGCGTGTCCTGTGGCCCACTGGCCCTGACGGGGAGTGGGGCACTGCTGGCACCATTAATGAATTCAGTCTCAGAGGGATAGTCCTGGCGTGAAAGTCCATCAGCATTGCTGTTTTCACTACCCTTTTTGTGCTGAATGGTGAATTCAAATTCTTGCAAAGCCAAGCTCCATCTCAGCAGTTTGGCATTTTCCCCTGATACCCTCTGTAGCCAGCTCAGGGGATTGTGGTCGGTAATGACCGTGAAAGCCCTCCCATAGACATAGGGCTGGAGCTTTTTGAGTGCCCACACAATGGCCAAGCACTCCTTTTCAATGGTGGCATATGCCACCTCCCTGGGGAGCAGTTTGCGACTGAGATACACCACAGGGTGCTCTTTGCCGTCGTCCCCCACCTGGCTCAACACAGCCCCCACACCAAAGTCTGAGGCATCAGTCTGAATAAGAAAATGCTTGGTATAATCTGGGGCAGCCAGGATGGGGGCCTCAGCAAGCGCAGCTTTCAGTGCCTGGAAAGCAGTTTCACAGCAGGAGACCAGGTAATAAGCACAGGCAGTTGCTTCTTAGTCAGATCAGTCAGGGGTTTGGCCACGGCGCTGTACTGTGGGACAAATTTCCTGTAGTACCCTGCGGTGCCCAAAAAGGCCATGACCTGTTTCTTGGTTTTTGGAACAGGCCACTGAACTATGGCTTCTACCTTGGCTGGCTCTGGCTTGAAATGCCCTCCACCCACCCTGTGCCCTAAGTACAGGACTTCTGCCATACCTACCATACACTTAGTGGGTTTTAAGGTAAGCCCAGCCTCCCTGATTCTATCCAGCACCGCAGCTACATGTCCTATGTGGGATTCCCAGGAATTACTAAAGACAGCAATGTCATCTAAGTAAGCCCTGGCATAGTTCTGCATCCCTTCCAGTAACCTATTGACCAGGCGTTGGAAGGTAGCCGGGGCATTCTTCATCCCAAATGGCATCACCAAAAACTCATAGAGGCCACTTGGAGTGAAGAATGCTGACTTCTCCCTAGCCTCCAGGGTCAGGGGAATCTGCCAGTAGCCTTTGCTCAGATCCATGGTGGTCAGATACTTTGCCCCCGCGAGTTTATCTAGTAACTCATCCATGCGGGGCATGGGGTAAGCATCTGACACCGTCCCAGCGTTGAGCAACCGGTAGTCCACACAAAACCGGGTGGTTTTGTCCTTCTTAGGCACTAGGACTACTGGACTTGCCCAAGGGCTCTGGGACGGAGTAATTACCCCTAGGGTCAGCATCTCCTCAATCTCTCTCTCCATACTTGTCTTGACCTCTGCTGACACTCTATAAGTGTGCTTATGCAGAGGCTGCAGGTCCCCTGTGTGTACTGGGTGTTTGGTGAGATGTGTGGTCCCTGGCATGTCAGTGAAGAGGGCGCTATACTGAGCTAGCATGTCCCTGGCTTCTCCCTTCTGCCTAGCACTCAACTGTGCCCCGATCTCTACCTGCTCAACAGTGTTTCCTTGCTTTGCCTCCCCTAGGAGATCAGGCAGAGCATTGCTCGCCGGATCCTCCAGCAGTGGGCTACAAATGGCCATTACTGCTCCCATACTCGGTGCTCTGTATTCCTTTAACATATTAATGTGATATGTCTTGTGCCTCTCAGGCGCTACCTGTACAACATAGTTGCACTCATTCACCTTTCGGATAACCGGGTACGGTCCCGACCAGGCAGCCATCAGCTTGTTCTCCCGAGTGGGTTTGAGAACAAGCACCTGCTGTCCTGGGATGAATTCTCTGCTACGGCCTGCTGGTCATACCATTGCTTCTGCTTGGTCTGAGCAGCCCTGAGGTGGTCCTGGGCCACCCCCATAAGCATCTCTAACCGGTCTCTGAGATCTACTACATACTGGATCACTGAAGCATCAGTAGCAGTAGTCTTCCCCTCCCATCCCTCACGGAAGAGGTCCAGAGGTCCACGTACCCTGCGGCCATATAGTAGCTCGAAGGGGGAGAAGCCTGTAGATTCTTGCGGTACCTCTCGGTATGCAAACAGCAAGTGCTGCAGGTGAATCACCCAGTCTTTCCCCTCCGCCTCTATAAAGGTCCGAAGCATCTGCTTCAGGGTACCATTAAACCTCTCACATAATCCGTTTGTTTGGGGATGGTAAGGGGTAGTGCGCTGGTGCTGTACACCGCAGGCATCCCAGAGACAATGTAACAGTTCACTCATGAACTGCGACCCCTGATCAGTTAGGATCTCACTAGGGAAACCTACCCTAGCAAAAATGTTCAGCAAAGCTGCTGCCACTGTCTTGGCACTTATGGTGCCCAGCGCTACCGCCTCAGGGTACCGGGTGGCAAAATCCACCACCGTGAGGATGTAGCACTTCCCTGACCTGCTAGGAATCATGAGGGGTCCTATCAGGTCCATCGCTACCTTCTGGAAGGGTTCCCCTATTATCGGTAGGGGTCTCAGGGGTGCCTTCACACGGTCGCCCGCCTTACCTACTCGCTTGCAGGCATCACAGGAGCGGCAGAAATCATCCGCATCCCTGGATGCCCCCGGCCAGAAATAACGCTGCAATAACCGGGCTCGCGTTCTGGTGACCCCCTGATGTCCCGCTAACGGAATAGAGTGAGCTACCCATAACAATTGCTGTCGGTACCCCTGGGGTACTACTAGCTGTCGCTTACCGGTCAATCCCTTCTCTATTCTCGGGTTCCCTTCTTCTCTGTATAGGAGTCCCTTATGCCATAGGCAGCGCTCAGTGCCCTCCCCTGCCTGAGATTCGGACGCCCGAAGTCTCACGCCGGCCAGGGTAGGGTCTGCCTTCACTGCCTCCCTAAACTGGGCTCCTAAATCTGCCCCCCCCAGTCATGTCATTGTCAGGGGAAGGGGACACGGTAAGGGGGAACAGTAAGTCAGCCTGTGGTTGCAACTGATCCTGGCTTACCTCCCTGGGCTCCTCTGTGCCCTCCGCTAACGTTGGTCCCAAAGGCTGGGGGACTGGGGTGGCCACCGCCGACATTGCCGCGGTCTGGCTCTGGGTAACCGCCGCCACTGCAGCGGGCTGGGGCACACGGTCGTAGGTGCAGGTCATCGGTCCCAGGTCATTGCCCAAAAGAATTTCAGCATCCAAACCTGGTAAAACCCCCACCTCCCGCACACCCTTGCCCACCCCCCAATCCAAAAAAATGCGGGCCACCTGCAGGAAACGTGGCTCTCCGTCAGCCACAGTGATCTGTATCCCAGGGCCTGGGATCAATTCCTCTGGCCGGACCATATCAGGTCGGACCAGGGTCACTGCAGCTCCTGAATCAAGTAAGCCAACTGCTTGCCGGTCACCGACTGTGACCGGGGTGAGATGCTTGCTCCTGCCGTCCGTCTGCTGCAGGTCTGCGCTGTGATGTCCTCCGCTCCTGGCTGTAGGCACTGAAGAAACCGGGGTAGGGGTGACATGGGACGTCTCGCTGGGAGTTGTTTCCATGACCGGTCCTGGTTCTTTGGTGGAAGCCACCCGCACGCGGGCTACCGGCTTTGCAGCTGGGGTGCGTTGCCCTCGATAGGGTCCGTTGGAACGCAGGGGTTCCGGGCAATCTGGTCTGATGTGACCAGTGCTGTTGCAATTGTAGCACCGGCGCTCATGCCGGAGCTCTCCCGCCTTCTGTGACCCGCTGCCCGCAGGCGGCTTTTGGGTCCACTGGGGGGTACTCACAGCTTTCTTGGCCGGCGCCGGTGGGGTTACCGCTTTGGCTGGTACCTTGGCGGTCATCTGGGACCGGCTGACCACATAGTCATCTGCCATCCTCGCCGCCTCGGTGTAGGTCTTGGGCTTTTTATCATACACAAAAGCCCTCACCGCCGGCGGGCACTGCTGCATGAGCTGCTCCTGAAAGATGAGGTCCAGCAGGCGTTGGTAAGTCTTGGCCTCAGAGCCCTCCACCCAGTGTAACCCATACAAAGCCATGCGGGTCACATAAGTGACATAGGTCTCCTGAGGGTGCCTCTCCTCCAGCCGGAACTTACCCCGGTAAGCTTCAGGGGTAAAACCATGCTGAAACAGCAAAAGTTCTTTCAGGTGGTCATAGTCATCAGCAAACTCCTCTGTAAGCGCCATCAAAGTCTGTTTAGCCAAGCTGGAGAGTAGCGGGTCCAGGCGTGCAACCCTATGCTGGGGAAGCACCCCGTACCGCCGGCACTGCGTTTCAAAGTTCCTTAGAAACATGTCAATCCGATCAGTGCCCTCCACATACTTGGTGAGACTGTGCTTGTCCAGTTGGAGTCCATCTCTGGGGGGTCGGACCGGGGGGCAATAAGCGGGTCTGTTCATTGCCATAGAGATAAACGTTAGGGTTAGGGTTAGGGTTATAGGGGAATACGAAAATTTAGGAATGTGACTCATTTGGGTACTAACCAATCAGAGAAGAGTTAGGGTTGAAAGTTAGGGTTGAAAGTTAGGGTTGAAAGTTAGGGTTGACACTTAGGATTATTTTTCTATTTTTGTTTGGCCCAGGGTTATAGGGGAATACGAAAATTTAGGTATGTGACTCATTTGGGTACTAACCAATCAGAGAAGAGTTAGGGTTGAAAGTTAGGGTTGAAAGTTAGGGTTGAAAGTTAGGGTTGACACTTAGGATTATTTTTCTATTTTTGTTTGGCCCAGGGTTATAGGGGAATACGAAAATTTAGGTATGTGACTCATTTGGGTACTAACCAATCAGAGAAGAGTTAGGGTTGAAAGTTAGGGTTGAAAGTTAGGGTTGAAAGTTAGGGTTGACACTTAGGATTATTTTTCTATTTTTGTTTGGCCCAGGGTTATAGGGGAATACGAAAATTTAGGTATGTGACTCATTTGGGTACTAACCAATCAGAGAAGAGTTAGGGTTGAAAGTTAGGGTTGAAAGTTAGGGTTGAAAGTTAGGGTTGAAAGTTAGGGTTGACACTTAGGATTATTTTTCTATTTTTGTTTGGCCCAGGGTTATAGGGGAATACGAAAATTTAGGTATGTGACTCATTTGGGTACTAACCAATCAGAGAAGAGTTAGGGTTGAAAGTTAGGGTTGAAAGTTAGGGTTGACACTTAGGATTATTTTTCTATTTTTGTTTGGCCCAAGGTTATAGGGGAATACGAAAATTTAGGTATGTGACTCATTTGGGTACTAACCAATCAGAGAAGAGTTAGGGTTGAAAGTTAGGGTTGAAAGTTAGGGTTGAAAGTTAGGGTTGAAAGTTAGGGTTGACACTTAGGATTATTTTTCTATTTTTGTTTGGCCCAGGGTTATAGGGGAATACGAAAATTTAGGTATGTGACTCATTTGGGTACTAACCAATCAGAGAAGAGTTAGGGTTGAAAGTTAGGGTTGAAAGTTAGGGTTGAAAGTTAGGGTTGACACTTAGGATTTTTTTTCTATTTTTGTTTGGCCCAGGGTTATAGGGGAATACGAAAATTTAGGTATGTGACTCATTTGGGTACTAACCAATCAGAGAAGAGTTAGGGTTGAAAGTTAGGGTTGAAAGTTAGGGTTGAAAGTTAGGGTTGACACTTTGGATTATTTTTCTATTTTTATTTGGCCCAGGGTTATAGGGGAATACGAAAACTTAGGTATGTGACTCATTTGGGTACTAACCAATCAGAGAAGAGTTAGGGTTGAAAGTTAGGGTTGAAAGTTAGGGTTGAAAGTTAGGGTTGAAAGTTAGGGTTGACACTTAGGATTATTTTTCTATTTTTGTTTGGCCCAGGGTTATAGGGGAATACGAAAATTTAGGTATGTGACTCATTTGGGTACTAACCAATCAGAGAAGAGTTAGGGTTGAAAGTTAGGGTTGAAAGTTAGGGTTGAAAGTTAGGGTTGACACTTAGGATTATTTTTCTATTTTTGTTTGGCCCAGGGTTATAGGGGAATACGAAAATTTAGGTATGTGACTCATTTGGGTACTAACCAATCAGAGAAGAGTTAGGGTTGAAAGTTAGGGTTGAAAGTTAGGGTTGAAAGTTAGGGTTGAAAGTTAGGGTTGACACTTAGGATTATTTTTCTATTTTTGTTTGGCCCAGGGTTATAGGGGAATACGAAAATTTAGGTATGTGACTCATTTGGGTACTAACCAATCAGAGAAGAGTTAGGGTTGAAAGTTAGGGTTGAAAGTTAGGGTTGAAAGTTAGGGTTGAAAGTTAGGGTTGACACTTAGGATTATTTTTCTATTTTTGTTTGGCCCAGGGTTATAGGGGAATACGAAAATTTAGGTATGTGACTCATTTGGGTACTAACCAATCAGAGAAGAGTTAGGGTTGAAAGTTAGGGTTGAAAGTTAGGGTTGAAAGTTAGGGTTGACACTTAGGATTATTTTTCTATTTTTGTTTGGCCCAGGGTTATAGGGGAATACGAAAATTTAGGTATGTGACTCATTTGGGTACTAACCAATCAGAGAAGAGTTAGGGTTGAAAGTTAGGGTTGAAAGTTAGGGTTGAAAGTTAGGGTTGAAAGTTAGGGTTGACACTTAGGATTATTTTTCTATTTTTGTTTGGCCCAGGGTTATAGGGGAATACGAAAATTTAGGTATGTGACTCATTTGGGTACTAACCAATCAGAGAAGAGTTAGGGTTGAAAGTTAGGGTTGAAAGTTAGGGTTGAAAGTTAGGGTTGACACTTAGGATTATTTTTCTATTTTTGTTTGGCCCAGGGTTATAGGGGAATACGAAAATTTAGGTATGTGACTCATTTGGGTACTAACCAATCAGAGAAGAGTTAGGGTTGAAAGTTAGGGTTGAAAGTTAGGGTTGAAAGTTAGGGTTGACACTTAGGATTATTTTTCTATTTTTGTTTGGCCCAGGGTTATAGGGGAATACGAAAATTTAGGTATGTGACTCATTTGGGTACTAACCAATCAGAGAAGAGTTAGGGTTGAAAGTTAGGGTTGAAAGTTAGGGTTGAAAGTTAGGGTTGAAAGTTAGGGTTGACACTTAGGATTATTTTTCTATTTTTGTTTGGCCCAGGGTTATAGGGGAATACGAAAATTTAGGTATGTGACTCATTTGGGTACTAACCAATCAGAGAAGAGTTAGGGTTGAAAGTTAGGGTTGAAAGTTAGGGTTGAAAGTTAGGGTTGACACTTAGGATTATTTTTCTATTTTTGTTTGGCCCAGGGTTAGGGTTAGGGTTAGGGTTAGGGTTAGGGTTAGGGTTATAGGGGAATACGAAAATTTAGGTATGTGACTCATTTGGGTACTAACCAATCAGAGAAGAGTTAGGGTTGAAAGTTAGGGTTGAAAGTTAGGGTTGAAAGTTAGGGTTGAAAGTTAGGGTTGACACTTAGGATTATTTTTCTATTTTTGTTTGGCCCAGGGTTATAGGGGAATACGAAAATTTAGGTATGTGACTCATTTGGGTACTAACCAATCAGAGAAGAGTTAGGGTTGAAAGTTAGGGTTGAAAGTTAGGGTTGAAAGTTAGGGTTGACACTTAGGATTATTTTTCTATTTTTGTTTGGCCCAGGGTTATAGGGGAATACGAAAATTTAGGTATGTGACTCATTTGGGTACTAACCAATCAGAGAAGAGTTAGGGTTGAAAGTTAGGGTTGAAAGTTAGGGTTAGGGTTAGGGTTAGGGTTATAGGGGAAAACGAAAATTTGGGTTAGGGTTAGGGTTAGGGTTAGGGTTAGGGTTATAGGGGAATACGAAAATTTAGGTATGTGACTCATTTGGGTACTAACCAATCAGAGAAGAGTTAGGGTTGAAAGTTAGGGTTGAAAGTTAGGGTTGAAAGTTAGGGTTGACACTTTGGATTATTTTTCTATTTTTATTTGGCCCAGGGTTATAGGGGAATACGAAAATTTAGGTATGTGACTCATTTGGGTACTAACCAATCAGAGAAGAGTTAGGGTTGAAAGTTAGGGTTGAAAGTTAGGGTTGAAAGTTAGGGTTGAAAGTTAGGGTTGACACTTAGGATTATTTTTCTATTTTTGTTTGGCCCAGGGTTATAGGGGAATACGAAAATTTAGGTATGTGACTCATTTGGGTACTAACCAATCAGAGAAGAGTTAGGGTTGAAAGTTAGGGTTGAAAGTTAGGGTTGAAAGTTAGGGTTGACACTTAGGATTATTTTTCTATTTTTGTTTGGCCCAGGGTTATAGGGGAATACGAAAATTTAGGTATGTGACTCATTTGGGTACTAACCAATCAGAGAAGAGTTAGGGTTGAAAGTTAGGGTTGAAAGTTAGGGTTGAAAGTTAGGGTTGAAAGTTAGGGTTGACACTTAGGATTATTTTTCTATTTTTGTTTGGCCCAGGGTTATAGGGGAATACGAAAATTTAGGTATGTGACTCATTTGGGTACTAACCAATCAGAGAAGAGTTAGGGTTGAAAGTTAGGGTTGAAAGTTAGGGTTGAAAGTTAGGGTTGAAAGTTAGGGTTGAAAGTTAGGGTTGACACTTAGGATTATTTTTCTATTTTTGTTTGGCCCAGGGTTATAGGGGAATACGAAAATTTAGGTATGTGACTCATTTGGGTACTAACCAATCAGAGAAGAGTTAGGGTTGAAAGTTAGGGTTGAAAGTTAGGGTTGAAAGTTAGGGTTGAAAGTTAGGGTTGAAAGTTAGGGTTGACACTTAGAATTATTAGGGTTAGGGTTAGGGTTAGGGTTAGGGTTAGGGTTAGGGGGGAATACGAAAATTTAGGTATGTGACTCATTTGGGTACTAACCAATCAGAGAAGAGTTAGGGTTGAAAGTTAGGGTTGAAAGTTAGGGTTGAAAGTTAGGGTTGAAAGTTAGGGTTTAAAGTTAGGGTTGAAAGTTAGGGTTGACACTTAGGATTATTTTTCTATTTTTGTTTGGCCCAGGGTTATAGGGGAATACGAAAATTTAGGTATGTGACTCATTTGGGTACTAACCAATCAGAGAAGAGTTAGGGTTGAAAGTTAGGGTTGAAAGTTAGGGTTGAAAGTTAGGGTTGAAAGTTAGGGTTGAAAGTTAGGGTTGACACTTAGAATTATTAGGGTTAGGGTTAGGGTTAGGGTTAGGGTTAGGGTTAGGGGGGAATACGAAAATTTAGGTATGTGACTCATTTGGGTACTAACCAATCAGAGAAGAGTTAGGGTTGAAAGTTAGGGTTGAAAGTTAGGGTTGAAAGTTAGGGTTGAAAGTTAGGGTTTAAAGTTAGGGTTGAAAGTTAGGGTTGACACTTAGGATTATTTTTCTATTTTTGTTTGGCCCAGGGTTATAGGGGAATACGAAAATTTAGGTATGTGACTCATTTGGGTACTAACCAATCAGAGAAGAGTTAGGGTTGAAAGTTAGGGTTGAAAGTTAGGGTTGAAAGTTAGGGTTGAAAGTTAGGATTATTTTTCTATTTTTGTTTGGCCCAGGGTTATAGGGGAATACGAAAATTTAGGTATGTGACTCATTTGGGTACTAACCAATCAGAGAAGAGTTAGGGTTGAAAGTTAGGGTTGAAAGTTAGGGTTGAAAGTTAGGGTTGAAAGTTAGGGTTGAAAGTTAGGGTTGACACTTAGGATTATTTTTCTATTTTTGTTTGGCCCAGGGTTATAGGGGAATACGAAAATTTAGGTATGTGACTCATTTGGGTACTAACCAATCAGAGAAGAGTTAGGGTTGAAAGTTAGGGTTGAAAGTTAGGGTTGAAAGTTAGGGTTGAAAGTTAGGGTTGACACTTAGGATTATTTTTCTATTTTTGTTTGGCCCAGGGTTATAGGGGAATACGAAAATTTAGGTATGTGACTCATTTGGGTACTAACCAATCAGAGAAGAGTTAGGGTTGAAAGTTAGGGTTGAAAGTTAGGGTTGAAAGTTAGGGTTGAAAGTTAGGGTTGACACTTAGGATTATTTTTCTATTTTTGTTTGGCCCAGGGTTATAGGGGAATACGAAAATTTAGGTATGTGACTCATTTGGGTACTAACCAATCAGAGAAGAGTTAGGGTTGAAAGTTAGGGTTAGGGTTAGGGTTAGGGTTAGGGTTATAGGGGAATACGAAAATTTAGGTATGTGACTCATTTGGGTACTAACCAATCAGAGAAGAGTTAGGGTTAGGGTTCAAAGTTAGGGTTAGGGTTCAAAGTTAGGGTTAGGGTTAGGGTTGACACTTAGGATTATTTTTCTACTTTTGTTTGGCCCAGGGTTATAGGGGAATACGAAAATTTAGGTATGTGACTCATTTGGGTACTAACCAATCAGAGAAGAGTTAGGGTTAGGGTTCAAAGTTAGGGTTAGGGTTCAAAGTTAGGGTTAGGGTTAGGGTTGACACTTAGGATTATTTTTCTACTTTTGTTTGGCCCAGGGTTAGGGTTAGGGTTAGGGTTATAGGGGAATACGAAAATTTAGGTATGTGACTCATTTGGGTACTAACCAATCAGAGAAGAGTTAGGGTTGAAAGTTAGGGTTGAAAGTTAGGGTTAGGGTTAGGGTTAGGGTTAGGGTTAGGGTTGAAAGTTAGGGTTGAAAGTTAGGGTTAGGGTTAGGGTTAGGGTTAGGGTTAGGGTTAGGGTTAGGGTTAGGGTTAGGGTTAGGGTTATAGGGGAATACGAAAATTTAGGTATGTGACTCATTTGGGTACTAACCAATCAGAGAAGAGTTAGGGTTGAAAGTTAGGGTTGAAAGTTAGGGTTGAAAGTTAGGGTTGACACTTAGGATTATTTTTCTATTTTTGTTTGGCCCAGGGTTATAGGGGAATACGAAAATTTAGGTATGTGACTCATTTGGGTACTAACCAATCAGAGAAGAGTTAGGGTTGAAAGTTAGGGTTGAAAGTTAGGGTTGAAAGTTAGAGTTGAAAGTTAGGGTTGACACTTAGGATTATTTTTCTATTTTTGTTTGGCCCAGGGTTATAGGGGAATACGAAAATTTAGGTATGTGACTCATTTGGGTACTAACCAATCAGAGAAGAGTTAGGGTTGAAAGTTAGGGTTGAAAGTTAGGGTTGAAAGTTAGGGTTGAAAGTTAGGGTTGAAAGTTAGGGTTGACACTTAGGATTATTTTTCTATTTTTGTTTGGCCCAGGGTTATAGGGGAATACGAAAATTTAGGTATGTGACTCATTTGGGTACTAACCAATCAGAGAAGAGTTTGGGTTGAAAGTTAGGGTTGAAAGTTAGGGTTGAAAGTTAGGGTTGAAAGTTAGGGTTGAAAGTTAAGATTATTTTTCTATTTTTGTTTGGCCCAGGGTTATAGGGGAATACGAAAATTTAGGTATGTGACTCATTTGGGTACTAACCAATCAGAGAAGAGTTAGGGTTGAAAGTTAGGGTTGAAAGTTAGGGTTGAAAGTTAGGGTTGACACTTAGGATTATTTTTCTATTTTTGTTTGGCCCAGGGTTATAGGGGAATACGAAAATTTAGGTATGTGACTCATTTGGGTACTAACCAATCAGAGAAGAGTTAGGGTTGAAAGTTAGGGTTGAAAGTTAGGGTTGAAAGTTAGGGTTGACACTTAGGATTATTTTTCTATTTTTGTTTGGCCCAGGGTTATAGGGGAATACGAAAATTTAGGTATGTGACTCATTTGGGTACTAACCAATCAGAGAAGAGTTAGGGTTGAAAGTTAGGGTTGAAAGTTAGGGTTGAAAGTTAGGGTTGAAAGTTAGGGTTGAAAGTTAGGGTTGACACTTAGGATTATTTTTCTATTTTTGTTTGGCCCAGGGTTATAGGGGAATACGAAAATTTAGGTATGTGACTCATTTGGGTACTAACCAATCAGAGAAGAGTTTGGGTTGAAAGTTAGGGTTGAAAGTTAGGGTTGAAAGTTAGGGTTGAAAGTTAGGGTTGAAAGTTAGGGTTGACACTTAGGATTATTTTTCTATTTTTGTTTGGCCCAGGGTTATAGGGGAATACGAAAATTTAGGTATGTGACTCATTTGGGTACTAACCAATCAGAGAAGAGTTAGGGTTGAAAGTTAGGGTTGAAAGTTAGGGTTGAAAGTTAGGGTTGACACTTAGGATTATTTTTCTATTTTTGTTTGGCCCAGGGTTATAGGGGAATACGAAAATTTAGGTATGTGACTCATTTGGGTACTAACCAATCAGAGAAGAGTTAGGGTTGAAAGTTAGGGTTGAAAGTTAGGGTTGAAAGTTAGGGTTGAAAGTTAGGGTTGACACTTAGGATTATTTTTCTATTTTTGTTTGGCCCAGGGTTATAGGGGGAATACGAAAATTTAGGTATGTGACTCATTTGGGTACTAACCAATCAGAGAAGAGTTAGGGTTGAAAGTTAGGGTTGAAAGTTAGGGTTGAAAGTTAGGGTTGACACTTAGGATTATTTTTCTATTTTTGTTTGGCCCAGGGTTATAGGGGAATACGAAAATTTAGGTATGTGACTCATTTGGGTACTAACCAATCAGAGAAGAGTTAGGGTTGAAAGTTAGGGTTGAAAGTTAGGGTTGAAAGTTAGGGTTGACACTTAGTATTATTTTTCTATTTTTGTTTGGCCCAGGGTTATAGGGGAATACGAAAATTTAGGTATGTGACTCATTTGGGTACTAACCAATCAGAGAAGAGTTAGGGTTGAAAGTTAGGGTTGAAAGTTAGGGTTGAAAGTTAGGGTTGACACTTAGGATTATTTTTCTATTTTTGTTTGGCCCAGGGTTATAGGGGAATACGAAAATTTAGGTATGTGACTCATTTGGGTACTAACCAATCAGAGAAGAGTTAGGGTTGAAAGTTAGGGTTGAAAGTTAGGGTTGAAAGTTAGGGTTGAAAGTTAGGGTTGACACTTAGGATTATTTTTCTATTTTTGTTTGGCCCAGGGTTATAGGGGAATACGAAAATTTAGGTATGTGACTCATTTGGGTACTAACCAATCAGAGAAGAGTTAGGGTTGAAAGTTAGGGTTGAAAGTTAGGGTTGAAAGTTAGGGTTGACACTTAGGATTATTTTTTCTATTTTTGTTTGGCCCAGGTTATAGGGGAATACGAAAATTTAGGGTATGTGACTCATTTGGGTACTAACCAATCAGAGAAGAGTTAGGGTTGAAAGTTAGGGTTGAAAGTTAGGGTTGAAAGTTAGGGTTGACACTTAGGATTATTTTTCTATTTTTGTTTGGCCCAGGGTTATAGGGGAATACGAAAATTTAGGTATGTGACTCATTTGGGTACTAACCAATCAGAGAAGAGGAGTTAGGGTTGAAAGTTAGGGTTGAAAGTTAGGGTTGAAAGTTAGGGTTGACACTTAGGATTATTTTTCTATTTTTGTTTGGCCCAGGGTTATAGGGGAATACGAAAATTTAGGTATGTGACTCATTTGGGTACTAACCAATCAGAGAAGAGTTAGGGTTGAAAGTTAGGGTTGAAAGTTAGGGTTGAAGAGTTAGGGTTGAAAGTTAGGGTTGACACTTAGGATTATTTTTCTATTTTTGTTTGGCCCAGGGTTATAGGGGAATACGAAAATTTAGGTATGTGACTCATTTGGGGTACTAACCAATCAGAGAAGAAGTTAGGGGTGAAAGTTAGGGTTGAAAGTTAGGGTTGAAAGTTAGGGTTGACACTTAGGGATTATTTTTCTATTTTTTGTTTGGCCCAGGGTTATAGGGGAATACGAAAATTTAGGTATGTGACTCATTTGGGTACTAACCAATCAGAGAAGAGTTAGGGTTGAAAGTTAGGGTTGAAAGTTAGGGGTTGAAAGTTAGGGTTGACACTTAGGATTATTTTTCTATTTTTGTTTGGCCCAGGGTTATAGGGGAATACGAAAATTTAGGTATGTGACTCATTTGGGTACTAACCAATCAGAGAAGAGTTAGGGTTGAAGTTAGGGTTGAAAGTTAGGGTTGAAAGTTAGGGTTGAAAGTTAGGGTTGACACTTAGGATTATTTTTCTATTTTTGTTTGGCCCAGGGTTATAGGGGAATAGCGAAAATTTAGGTATGTGACTCATTTGTGGTACTAACCAATCAGAGAAGAGTTAGGGTTGAAAGTTAGGGTTGAAAAGTTAGGGTTGAAAGTTAGGGTTGAAAGTTAGGGTTGACACTTAGGATTATTTTTCTATTTTTGTTTGGCCCAGGGTTATAGGGGAATACGAAAATTTAGGTATGTGACGTCATTTGGGTACTAACCAATCAGAGAAGAGTTAGGGTTGAAGTGGGTTGAAAGTAAGGGTTGAAAGTTAGGGTTGAAAGTTAGGGTTGACACTTAGGATTATTTTTCTATTTTTGTTTTGGCCCAGGGTTATAGGGGAATACGAAAATTTAGGTATGTGACTCATTTGGGTACTAACCAATCAGAGAAGAGTTAGGGTTGAAAGTAGGGTTGAAAGTTAGGGTGAAAGTTAGGGTTGAAAGTTAGGGTTGACACTTAGGATTATTTTTCTATTTTTGTTTGGCCCAGGGTTATAGGGGAATACGAAAATTTAGGTATGTGACTCATTTGGGTACTAACCAATCAGAGAAGAGTTAGGGTTGAAAGTTAGGGTTGAAAGTTAGGGTTGAAAGTTAGGGTTGACACTTAGGATTATTTTTCTATTTTTGTTTGGCCCAGGGTTATAGGGGAATACGAAAATTTAGGTATGTGACTCATTTGGGTACTAACCAATCAGAGAAGGAGTTAGGGTTGAAAGTTAGGGTTGAAAGTTAGGGTTGAAAGTTAGGGTTGACACTTAGGATTATTTTTCTATTTTTGTTTGGCCCAGGGTTATAGGGGAATACGAAAATTTAGGTATGTGACTCATTTGGGTACTAACCAATCAGAGAAGAGTTAGGGTTGAAAGTTAGGGTTGAAAGTTAGGGTTGAAAGTTAGGGTTGAAAGTTAGGGTTGACACTTAGGATTATTTTTCTATTTTTGTTTGGCCCAGGGTTATAGGGGAATACGAAAATTTAGGTATGTGACTCATTTGGGTACTAACCAATCAGAGAAGAGTTAGGGTTGAAAGTTAGGGTTGAAAGTTAGGGTTGAAAGTTAGGGTTGAAAGTTAGGGTTGACACTTAGGATTATTTTTCTATTTTATGTTTGGCCCAGGGTTATAGGGGAATACGAAAATTTAGGTATGTGACTCATTTGGGTACTAACCAATCAGAGAAGAGTTAGGGTTGAAAGTTAGGGTTGAAAGTTAGGGTTGAAAGTTAGGGTGTGACACTTAGGATTATTTTTCTATTTTTGTTTGGCCCAGGGTTATAGGGGAATAGCGAAAATTTAGGTATGTGACTCATTTGGGGTACTAACCAATCAGAGAAGAGTTAGGGTTGAAAGTTAGGTTGAAAGTTAGGGTTGAAAGTTAGGGTTGAAAGTTAGGGTTGAAGTTAGGTGAGTGGTTGACACTTAGGATTATTTTTCTATTTTTGTTTGGCCCAGGGTTATAGGGGAATACGAAAATTTAGGTATGTGACTCATTTGGGTACTAACCAATCAGAGAAGAGTTAGGGTTGAAAGTTAGGGTTGAAAGTTAGGGTTGAAAGTTAGGGTTGACACTTAGGATTATTTTCTATTTTTGTTTGGCCCAGGGTTATAGGGGAATACGAAAATTTAGGTATGTGACTCATTTGGGTACTAACCAATCAGAGAAGAGTTAGGGTTGAAAGTTAGGGTTGAAAGTTAGGGTTGAAAGTTAGGGTTGAAAGTTAGGGTTGACACTTAGGATTATTTTTCTATTTTTGTTTGGCCCAGGGTTATAGGGGAATACGAAAATTTAGGGTATGTGACTCATTTGGGTACTAACCAATCAGAGAAGAGTTTAGGGTTGAAAGTTAGGGTTGAAAGTTAGGGTTGAAAGTTAGGGTTGACACTTAGGATTATTTTTCTATTTTTGTTTGGCCCAGGGTTATAGGGGAATACGAAAATTTAGGTATGTGACTCATTTGGGTACTAACCAATCAGAGAAGAGTTAGGGTTGAAGGTAGGGTTGAAAGTTAGGGTTGAAAGTTAGGGTTGAAAGTTAGGGTTGAAAGTTAGGGTTGACACTTAGGATTATTTTTTCTATTTTGTTTGGCCCAGGTTATAGGGGAATACGAAAATTTAGGTTATGTGACTCATTTGGGTACTAACCAATCAGAGAAGAGTTAGGGTGAAAGTTAGGGGTTGAAAGTTAGGGTTGAAAGTTAGGTTGACACTTAGGATTATTTTTCTATTTTTGTTTGGCCCAGGGTTATAGGGGAATACGAAAATTTAGGTATGTGACTCATTTGGGTACTAACCAATCAGAGAAGAGTTAGGGTTGAAAGTTAGGGTTGAGAAGTTAGGGTTGAAAGTTAGGGTTGAAAGTTAGGGTTGACACTTAGGATTATTTTTCTATTTTTGTTTGGCCCAGGGTTATAGGGGAATACGAAAATTTAGGTATGTGACTCATTTGGGTACTAACCAATCAGAGAAGAGTTAGGGTTGAAAGTTAGGGTTGAAAGTTAGGGTTGAAAGTTAGGGTTGAAAGTTAGGGTTGACACTTAGGATTATTTTTCTATTTTTGTTTGGCCCAGGGTTATAGGGGAATACGAAAATTTAGGTATGTGACTCATTTGGGTACTAACCAATCAGAGAAGAGTTAGGTTGAAGTTAGGGTTGAAAGTTAGGGTTGAAAGTTAGGGTTGAAAGTTAGGGTTGACACTTAGGATTATTTTTCTATGTTTTGTTTGGCCCACGGGTTATAGGGGAATACGAAAAATTTAGGGTATGTGACTCATTTGGGTACTAACCAATCAGAGAAGAGTTAGGGTTGAAAGTTAGGGTTGAAAGTTAGGGTTGAAAGTTAGGGTTGACACTTAGGATTATTTTTCTATTTTTGTTTGGCCCAGGGTTATAGGGGAATACGAAAATTTAGGTATGTGACTCATTTGGGTACTAGACCAATCAGAGAAGAGTTAGGGTGAGTAGGTTGAAAGTTAGGGTTGAAAGTTAGGGTTGAAAGTTAGGGTTGTACACTTAGGATTATTTTTCTATTTTTGTTTGGCCCAGGGTTATAGGGGAATACGAAAATTTAGGTATGTGACTCATTTGGGTACTAACCAATCAGAGAAGAGTTAGGGTTGAAAGTTAGGGTTGAAAGTTAGGGTTGAAAGTTAGGGTTGAAAGTTAGGGTTGACACTTAGGATTATTTTTCTATTTTTGTTTGGCCCAGGGTTATAGGGGAATACGAAAATTTTAGGTATGTGACTCATTTGGGTACTAACCAATCAGAGAAGAGTTAGGGTTGAAAGTTAGGGTTGAAAGTTAGGGTTGAAAGTTAGGGTTGACACTTAGGATTATTTTTCTATTTTTGTTTGGCCCAGGGTTATAGGGGAATACGAAAATTTAGGTATGTGACTCATTTGGGTACTAACCACTCAGAGAAAGAGTTAGGGTTGAAAGTTAGGGTTGAAAGTTAGGGTTGAAAGTTAGGGTTGACACTTAGGATTATTTTTCTATTTTTGTTTGGCCCAGGGTTATAGGGGAATACGAAAAATTTAGGTATGTGACTCATTTGGGTACTAACCAATCAGAGAAGAGTTAGGGTTGAAAGTTAGGGTTGAAAGTTAGGGTTGAAAGTTAGGGTTGAAAGTTAGGGTTGACACTTAGGATTATTTTTCTATTTTTGTTTGGCCCAGGGTTATAGGGGAATACGAAAATTTAGGTATGTGACTCATTTGGGTACTAACCAATCAGAGAAGAGTTAGGGTTGAAAGTTAGGGTTGAAAGTTAGGGTTGAAAGTTAGGGTTGACACTTAGGATTATTTTTCTATTTTTGTTTGGCCCAGGGTTATAGGGGAATACGAAAATTTAGGTATGTGACTCATTTGGGTACTAACCAATCAGAGGAAGAGTTGAGTTAGGGTTGAAAGTTAGGGTTGAAAGTTAGGGTTGAAAGTTAGGGTTGACACTTAGGATTATTTTTCTATTTTTGTTTGGCCCAGGGTTATAGGGGAATACGAAAATTTAGGTATGTGACTCATTTGGGTACTAACCAATCAGAAGGGTAGGGTGAAGTTAGGGTTGAAAGTTAGGGTTGAAAGTTAGGGTTGAAAGTTAGTAGGGTTGACACTTAGGATTATTTTTCTATTTTTGTTTGGCCCAGGGGTTATAGGGGAATACGAAAATTTAGGTATGTGACTCATTTGGGGGTACTAACCAATCAGAGAAGAGTTAGGGGTTGAAAGTTAGGGTTGAAAGTTAGGGTTGAAAGTTAGGGTTGAAAGTTAGGGTTGACACTTAGGATTATTTTTCTATTTTTGTTTGGCCCAGGGTTATAGGGGAATACGAAAATTTAGGTATGTGACTCATTTGGGTACTAACCAATCAGAGAAGAGTTAGGGTTGAAAGTTAGGGTTTGAAAGTTAGGGTTGAAAGTTAGGGTGAAAGTTAGGGTTGACACTTAGGATTATTTTTCTATTTTGTTTGGCCCAGGGTTATAGGGGAATACGAAAATTTAGGTATGTGACACATTTGGGTACTAACCAATCAGAGAGTAATTTGGGTTGAAAGGTTAGGGTTGAAAGTTAGGGTTGAAAGTTAGGGTTGAAAGTTAGGGTTGACACTTAGGATTATTTTTCTATTTTTGTTTGGCCCAGGGTTATAGGGGGAATACGAAAATTTAGGTATGTGACTCATTTGGGTACTAACCAATCAGAGAAGAGTAGGGTTGAAGTTAGGGTTGAAAAGTTAGGTTGAAAGTTAGGGTTGAAAGTTAGGGTTGACACTTAGGATTATTTTTCTATTTTTGTTTGGGCCCAGGGTTATAGGGGAATACGAAAATTTAGGTATGTGACTCATTTGGGTACTAACCAATCAGAGAAGAGTTAGGGTTGAAAGTTAGGGTTGAAAGTTAGGGTTGAAAGTTAGGGTTGACACTTAGGATTATTTTTTCTATTTTTGTTTGGCCCAGGGTTATAGGGGAATACGAAAATTTAGGTATGTGACTCATTTCGGGTACTAACCAATCAGAGAAGAGTTAGGGGTTGAAAGTTAGGGTCTGAAAGTTAGGGTTGAAAGTTAGGGGTTGACACTTAGGATTATTTTTCTATTTTTGTTTGGCCCAGGGTTATAGGGGAATACGAAAATTTAGGTATGTGACTCATTTGGGTACTAACCAATCAGAGAAGAGTTTGGGTTGAAAGTTAGTGAAAGTTAGGGTTGAAAGTTAGGGTTGAAAGTTAGGGTTGACACTTAGGATTATTTTTCTATTTTTGTTTGGCCCAGGGTTATAGGGGAATACGAAAATTTAGGTATGTGACTCATTTGGGTACTAACCAATCAGAGAAGAGTTAGGGTTGAAAGTTAGGGTTGAAAGTTAGGGTTGAAAGTTAGGGTTGAAAGTTAGGGTTGACACTTAGGATTATTTTTCTATTTTTGTTTGGCCCAGGGTTATAGGGGAATACGAAAATTTAGGTATGTGACTCATTTGGGTACTAACCAATCAGAGAAGAGTTAGGGTTGAAAGTTAGGGTTGAAAGTTAGGGTTGAAAGTTAGGGTTGACACTTAGGATTATTTTTCTATTTTTGTTTGGCCCAGGGTTATAGGGAATACGAAAATTTAGGTATGTGACTCATTTGGGTACTAACCAATCAGAGAAGAGTTAGGGTTGAAAGTTAGGGTTGAAAGTTAGGGTTGAAAGTTAGGGTTGAAAGTTAGGGTTGACACTTAGGATTATTTTTCTATTTTTGTTTGGCCCAGGGTTATAGGGGAATACGAAAATTTAGGTATGTGACTCATTTGGGTACTAACCAATCAGAGAAGAGTTAGGGTTGAAAGTTAGGGTTGAAAGTTAGGGTTGAAAGTTAGGGTTGACACTTAGGATTATTTTTCTATTTTTGTTTGGCCCAGGGTTATAGGGGAATACGAAAATTTAGGTATGTGACTCATTTGGGTACTAACCAATCAGAGAAGAGTTAGGGTTGAAAGTTAGGGTTGAAAGTTAGGGTTGAAAGTTAGGGTTGAAAGTTAGGGTTGACACTTAGGATTATTTTTCTATTTTTGTTTGGCCCAGGGTTATAGGGGAATACGAAAATTTAGGTATGTGACTCATTTGGGTACTAACCAATCAGAGAAGAGTTAGGGTTGAAAGTTAGGGTTGAAAGTTAGGGTTGAAAGTTAGGGTTGACACTTAGGATTATTTTTCTATTTTTGTTTGGCCCAGGGTTATAGGGGAATACGAAAATTTAGGTATGTGACTCATTTGGGTACTAACCAATCAGAGAAGAGTTAGGGTTGAAAGTTAGGGTTGAAAGTTAGGGTTGAAAGTTAGGGTTGAAAGTTAGGGTTGACACTTAGGATTATTTTTCTATTTTTGTTTGGCCCAGGGTTATAGGGGAATACGAAAATTTAGGTATGTGACTCATTTGGGTACTAACCAATCAGAGAAGAGTTAGGGTTGAAAGTTAGGGTTGAAGTTAGGGTGAAAGTTAGGGTTGAAAGTTAGGGTGACACTTAGATTATTTTTCTATTTTTGTTTGGCCCAGGGTTATAGGGGAATACGAAAATTTAGGTATGTGACTCATTTGGGTACTAACCAATCAGAGAAGAGTTAGGGTTGAAAGTTAGGGTTGAAAGTTAGGGTTGAAAGTTAGGGTTGAAAGTTAGGATTATTTTTCTATTTTTGTTTGGCCCAGGGTTATAGGGGAATACGAAAATTTAGGTATGTGACTCATTTGGGTACTAACCAATCAGAGAAGAGTTAGGGTTGAAAGTTAGGGTTGAAAGTTAGGGTTGACACTTAGGATTATTTTTCTATTTTTGTTTGGCCCAGGGTTATAGGGGAATACGAAAATTTAGGTATGTGACTCATTTGGGTACTAACCAATCAGAGAAGAGTTAGGGTTGAAGTAGGTGAAGTTAGGGTTGAAAGTTAGGGTTGAAAGTTAGGGTTGAAAGTTAGGGTTGACACTTAGGATTATTTTTCTATTTTTGTTTGGCCCAGGGTTATAGGGGAATACGAAAATTTAGGTATGTGACTCATTTGGGTACTAACCAATCAGAGAAGAGTTAGGGTTGAAAGTTAGGGTTGAAAGTTAGGGTTGAAAGTTAGGGTTGACACTTAGGATTATTTTTCTATTTTTGTTTGGCCCAGGGTTATAGGGGAATACGAAAATTTAGGTATGTGACTCATTTGGGTACTAACCAATCAGAGAAGAGTTAGGGTTGAAAGTTAGGGTTGAAAGTTAGGGTTGAAAGTTAGGGTTGACACTTAGGATTATTTTTCTATTTTTGTTTGGCCCAGGGTTATAGGGGAATACGAAAATTTAGGTATGTGACTCATTTGGGTACTAACCAATCAGAGAAGAGTTAGGGTTGAAAGTTAGGGTTGAAAGTTAGGGTTGAAAGTTAGGGTTGACACTTAGGATTATTTTTCTATTTTTGTTTGGCCCAGGGTTATAGGGGAATACGAAAATTTAGGTATGTGACTCATTTGGGTACTAACCAATCAGAGAAGAGTTAGGGTTGAAAGTTAGGGTTGAAAGTTAGGGTTGAAAGTTAGGGTTGAAAGTTAGGGTTGAAAGTTAGGGTGAAAGTTAGGGTTGACACTTAAGATTATTTTTCTATTTTTGTTTGGCCCAGGGTTATAGGGAATACGAAAATTTAGGTATGTGACTCATTTGGGTACTAACCAATCAGAGAAGAGTTAGGGTTGAAAGTTAGGGTTGAAAGTTAGGGTTGAAAGTTAGGGTTGAAAGTTAGGGTTGACACTTAGGATTATTTTTCTATTTTTGTTTGGCCCAGGGTTATAGGGGAATACGAAAATTTAGGTATGTGACTCATTTGGGTACTAACCAATCAGAGAAGAGTTAGGGTTGAAGTTAGGGTTGAAAGTTAGGGTTGAAAGTTAGGGTTGAAAGTTAGGGTTGACACTTAGGATTATTTTTCTATTTTTGTTTGGCCCAGGGTTATAGGGGAATACGAAAATTTAGGTATGTGACTCATTTGGGTACTAACCAATCAGAGAAGAGTTAGGGTTGAAAGTTAGGGTTGAAAGTTAGGGTTGAAAGTTAGGGTTGACACTTAGGATTATTTTTCTATTTTTGTTTGGCCCAGGGTTATAGGGGAATACGAAAATTTAGGTATGTGACTCATTTGGGTACTAACCAATCAGAGAAGAGTTAGGGTTGAAAGTTAGGGTTGAAAGTTAGGGTTGAAAGTTAGGGTTGACACTTAGGATTATTTTTCTATTTTTGTTTGGCCCAGGGTTATAGGGGAATACGAAAATTTAGGTATGTGACTCATTTGGGTACTAACCAATCAGAGAAGAGTTAGGGTTGAAAGTTAGGGTTGAAAGTTAGGGTTGAAAGTTAGGGTTGAAAGTTAGGGTTGACACTTAGGATTATTTTTCTATTTTTGTTTGGCCCAGGGTTATAGGGGAATACGAAAATTTAGGTATGTGACTCATTTGGGTACTAACCAATCAGAGAAGAGTTAGGGTTGAAAGTTAGGGTTGAAAGTTAGGGTTGAAAGTTAGGGTTGAAAGTTAGGGTTGACACTTAGGATTATTTTTCTATTTTTGTTTGGCCCAGGGTTATAGGGGAATACGAAAATTTAGGTATGTGACTCATTTGGGTACTAACCAATCAGAGAAGAGTTAGGGTTGAAAGTTAGGGTTGAAAGTTAGGGTTGAAAGTTAGGGTTGACACTTAGGATTATTTTTCTATTTTTGTTTGGCCCAGGGTTATAGGGGAATACGAAAATTTAGGTATGTGACTCATTTGGGTACTAACCAATCAGAGAAGAGTTAGGGTTGAAAGTTAGGGTTGAAAGTTAGGGTTGAAAGTTAGGGTTGACACTTAGGATTATTTTTCTATTTTTGTTTGGCCCAGGGTTATAGGGGAATACGAAAATTTAGGTATGTGACTCATTTGGGTACTAACCAATCAGAGAAGAGTTAGGGTTGAAAGTTAGGGTTGAAGTTAGGGTTGAAAGTTAGGGTTGAAAGTTAGGGTTGACACTTAGGATTATTTTTCTATTTTTGTTTTGGCCCAGGGTTATAGGGGAATACGAAAATTTAGGTATGTGACTCATTTGGGTACTAACCAATCAGAGAAGAGTTAGGGTTGAAAGTTAGGGTTGAAAGTTAGGGTTGAAAGTTAGGGTTGAAAGTTAGGGTTGACACTTAGGATTATTTTTCTATTTTTGTTTGGCCCAGGGTTATAGGGGAATACGAAAATTTAGGTATGTGACTCATTTGGGTACTAACCAATCAGAGAAGAGTTTGGGTTGAAAGTTAGGGTTGAAAGTTAGGGTTGAAAGTTAGGGTTGAAAGTTAGGGTTGACACTTAGGATTATTTTTCTATTTTTGTTTGGCCCAGGGTTATAGGGGAATACGAAAATTTAGGTATGTGACTCATTTGGGTACTAACCAATCAGAGAAGAGTTAGGGTTGAAAGTTAGGGTTGAAAGTTAGGGTTGAAAGTTAGGGTTGACACTTAGGATTATTTTTCTATTTTTGTTTGGCCAGGGTTATAGGGGAATACGAAAATTTAGGTATGTGACTCATTTGGGTACTAACCAATCAGAGAAGAGTTAGGGTTGAAAGTTAGGGTTGAAAGTTAGGGTTGAAGTTAGGTTGAAGTTAGGGTTGACACTTAGGATTATTTTCTATTTTTGTTTGGCCCAGGGTTATAGGGGAATACGAAAATTTAGGTATGTGACTCATTTGGGTACTAACAATCAGAGAAGAGTTAGGGTTGAAAGTTAGGGTTGAAAGTTAGGGTTGAAAGTTAGGGTTGAAAGTTAGGGTTGACACTTAGGATTATTTTTCTATTTTTGTTTGGCCCAGGGTTATAGGGGAATACGAAAATTTAGGTATGTGACTCATTTGGGTACTAACCAATCAGAGAAGAGTTAGGGTTGAAAGTTAGGGTTGAAAGTTAGGGTTGAAAGTTAGGGTTGACACTTAGGATTATTTTTCTATTTTTGTTTGGCCCAGGGTTATAGGGGAATACGAAAATTTAGGTATGTGACTCATTTGGGTACTAACCAATCAGAGAAGAGTTAGGGTTGAAAGTTAGGGTTGAAAGTTAGGGTTGAAAGTTAGGGTTGAAGTTAGGGTTGACACTTAGGATTATTTTCTATTTTTGTTTGGCCCAGGGTTATAGGGGAATACGAAAATTTAGGTATGTGACTCATTTGGGTACTAACCAATCAGAGAAGAGTTAGGGTTGAAAGTTAGGGTTGAAAGTTAGGGTTGGAAAGTTAGGGTTGACACTTAGGATTATTTTCTATTTTTGTTTGGCCCAGGGTTATAGGGGAATACGAAAATTTAGGTATGTGACTCATTTGGGTACTAACCAATCAGAGAAGAGTTAGGTTGAAAGTTAGGGTTGAAAGTTAGGGTTGAAGTTAGGTTGAAAGTTAGGGTTGACACTTAGGATTATTTTTCTATTTTTGTTTGGCCCAGGGTTATAGGGGAATACGAAAATTTAGGTATGTGACTCATTTGGGTACTAACAATCAGAGAAGAGTTAGGGTTGAAAGTTAGGGTTGAAAGTTAGGGTTGAAAGTTAGGGTTGACACTTAGGATTATTTTTCTATTTTTGTTTGGCCCAGGGTTATAGGGGAATACGAAAATTTAGGTATGTGACTCATTTGGGTACTAACCAATCAGAGAAGAGTTAGGGTTGAAGTTAGGGTTGAAAGTTAGGGTTGAAGTTAGAGTTGAAAGTTAGGGTTGACACTTAGGATTATTTTTCTATTTTTGTTTGGCCCAGGGGGCCCAGGGTTATAGGGGAATACGAAAATTTAGGTATGTGACTCATTTGGGTACTAACCAATCAGAGAAGAGTTAGGGTTGAAAGTTAGGGTTGAAAGTTAGGGTTGAAAGTTAGGGTGAAAGTTAGGGTTGAAAGTTAGGGTTGACACTTAGGATTATTTTTCTATTTTTGTTTGGCCCAGGGTTATAGGGGAATACGAAAATTTAGGTATGTGACTCATTTGGGTACTAACCAATCAGAGAAGAGTTTGGGTTGAAAGTTAGGGTTGAAAGTTAGGGTTGAAAGTTAGGGTTGAAAGTTAGGGTTGAAAGTTAGGGTTGACACTTAGGATTATTTTTCTATTTTTGTTTGGCCCAGGGTTATAGGGGAATACGAAAATTTAGGTATGTGACTCATTTGGGTACTAACCAATCAGAGAAGAGTTAGGGTTGAAAGTTAGGGTTGAAAGTTAGGGTTGAAAGTTAGGGTTGACACTTAGGATTATTTTTCTATTTTTGTTTGGCCCAGGGTTATAGGGGAATACGAAAATTTAGGTATGTGACTCATTTGGGTACTAACCAATCAGAGAAGAGTTAGGGTTGAAAGTTAGGGTTGAAAGTTAGGGTTGAAAGTTAGGGTTGAAAGTTAGGGTTGACACTTAGGATTATTTTTCTATTTTTGTTTGGCCCAGGGTTATAGGGGAATACGAAAATTTAGGTATGTGACTCATTTGGGTACTAACCAATCAGAGAAGAGTTAGGGTTGAAAGTTAGGGTTGAAAGTTAGGGTTGAAAGTTAGGGTTATTTTTCTATTTTTGTTTGGCCCAGGGTTATAGGGGAATACGAAAATTTAGGTATGTGACTCATTTGGGTACTAACCAATCAGAGAAGAGTTAGGGTTGAAAGTTAGGGTTGAAAGTTAGGGTTGAAAGTTAGGGTTGAAAGTTAGGGTTGAAAGTTAGGATTATTTTTCTATTTTTGTTTGGCCCAGGGTTATAGGGGAATACGAAAATTTAGGTATGTGACTCATTTGGGTACTAACCAATCAGAGAAGAGTTAGGGTTGAAAGTTAGGGTTGAAAGTTAGGGTTGAAAGTTAGGATTATTTTTCTATTTTTGTTTGGCCCAGGGTTATAGGGGAATACGAAAATTTAGGTATGTGACTCATTTGGGTACTAACCAATCAGAGAAGAGTTAGGGTTGAAAGTTAGGGTTGAAAGTTAGGGTTGAAAGTTAGGGTTGACACTTAGGATTATTTTTCTATTTTTGTTTGGCCCAGGGTTATAGGGGAATACGAAAATTTAGGTATGTGACTCATTTGGGTACTAACCAATCAGAGAAGAGTTAGGGTTGAAAGTTAGGGTTGAAAGTTAGGGTTGAAAGTTAGGGTTGACACTTAGGATTATTTTTCTATTTTTGTTTGGCCCAGGGTTATAGGGGAATACGAAAATTTAGGTATGTGACTCATTTGGGTACTAACCAATCAGAGAAGAGTTAGGGTTGAAAGTTAGGGTTGAAAGTTAGGGTTGAAAGTTAGAGTTGAAAGTTAGGGTTGACACTTAGGATTATTTTTCTATTTTTGTTTGGCCCAGGGTTATAGGGGAATACGAAAATTTAGGTATGTGACTCATTTGGGTACTAACCAATCAGAGAAGAGTTAGGGTTGAAAGTTAGGGTTGAAAGTTAGGGTTGAAAGTTAGGGTTGAAAGTTAGGGTTGACACTTAGGATTATTTTTCTATTTTTGTTTGGCCCAGGGTTATAGGGGAATACGAAATTTAGGTATGTGACTCATTTGGGTACTAACCAATCAGAGAAGAGTTTGGGTTGAAAGTTAGGGTTGAAAGTTAGGGTTGAAAGTTAGGGTTGAAAGTTAGGGTTGAAGTTAGGGTTGACACTTAGGATTATTTTTCTATTTTTGTTTGGCCCAGGGTTATAGGGGAATACGAAAATTTAGGTATGTGACTCATTTGGGTACTAACCAATCAGAGAAGAGTTAGGGTTGAAAGTTAGGGTTGAAAGTTAGGGTTGAAAGTTAGGGTTGACACTTAGGATTATTTTCTATTTTTGTTTGGCCCAGGGTTATAGGGGAATACGAAAATTTAGGTATGTGACTCATTTGGGTACTAACCAATCAGAGAAGAGTTAGGGTTGAAAGTTAGGGTTGAAAGTTAGGGTTGAAAGTAGGTTGAAAGTTAGGGTTGACACTTAGGATTATTTTTCTATTTTTGTTTGGCCCAGGGTTATAGGGGAATACGAAAATTTAGGTATGTGACTCATTTGGGTACTAACCAATCAGAGAAGAGTTAGGGTTGAAAGTTAGGGTTGAAAGTTAGGGTTGAAAGTTAGGGTTGACACTTAGGATTATTTTTCTATTTTTGTTTGGCCCAGGGTTATAGGGGAATACGAAAATTTAGGTATGTGACTCATTTGGGTACTAACCAATCAGAGAAGAGTTAGGGTTGAAAGTTAGGGTTGAAAGTTAGGGTTGAAAGTTAGGTTGAAGTTGAAAGTTAGGGTTGACACTTAGGATTATTTTTCTATTTTTGTTTGGCCCAGGGTTATAGGGGAATACGAAAATTTAGGTATGTGACTCATTTGGGTACTAACCAATCAGAGAAGAGTTAGGGTTGAAAGTTAGGGTTGAAAGTTAGGGTTGAAAGTTAGGGTTGACACTTAGGATTATTTTTCTATTTTTGTTTGGCCCAGGGTTATAGGGGAATACGAAAATTTAGGTATGTGACTCATTTGGGTACTAACCAATCAGAGAAGAGTTAGGGTTGAAAGTTAGGGTTGAAAGTTAGGGTTGAAAGTTAGAGTTGAAAGTTAGGGTTGACACTTAGGATTATTTTTCTATTTTTGTTTGGCCCAGGGTTATAGGGGAATACGAAAATTTAGGTATGTGACTCATTTGGGTACTAACCAATCAGAGAAGAGTTAGGGTTGAAAGTTAGGGTTGAAAGTTAGGGTTGAAAGTTAGGGTTGAAAGTTAGGGTTGAAAGTTAGGGTTGACACTTAGGATTATTTTTCTATTTTTGTTTGGCCCAGGGTTATAGGGGAATACGAAAATTTAGGTATGTGACTCATTTGGGTACTAACCAATCAGAGAAGAGTTTGGGTTGAAATTAGGGTTGAAAGTTAGGGTTGAAAGTTAGGGTTGAAATTTAGGGTTGAAAGTTAGGGTTGAAAGTTAGGGTTGACACTTAGGATTATTTGTCTATTTTTGTTTGGCCCAGGGTTATAGGGGAAAACGAAAATTTAGGTATGTGACTCATTTGGGTACTAACCAATCAGAGAAGAGTTAGGGTTGAAAGTTAGGGTTGAAAGTTAGGGTTGAAAGTTAGGGTTGAAAGTTAGGGTTGACACTTAGGATTATTTTTCTATTTTTGTTTGGCCCAGGGTTATAGGGGAATACGAAAATTTAGGTATGTGACTCATTTGGGTACTAACCAATCAGAGAAGAGTTAGGGTTGAAAGTTAGGGTTGAAAGTTAGGGTTGAAAGTTAGGGTTGAAAGTTAGGGTTGAAAGTTAGGGTTGAAAGTTAGGGTTGACACTTAGGATTATTTTTCTATTTTTGTTTGGCCCAGGGTTATAGGGGAATACGAAAATTTAGGTATGTGACTCATTTGGGTACTAACCAATCAGAGAAGAGTTAGGGTTGAAAGTTAGGGTTGAAAGTTAGGGTTGAAAGTTAGGGTTGAAAGTTAGGGTTGAAAGTTAGGGTTGACACTTAGGATTATTTTTCTATTTTTGTTTGGCCCAGGGTTATAGGGGAATACGAAAATTTGGGTTAGGGTTAGGGTTAGGGTTAGGGTTAGGGTTAGGGTTAGGGTTAGGGTTAGGGTTAGGGTTAGGGTTAGGGTTATAGGGGAATACGAAAATTTAGGTATGTGACTCATTTGGGTACTAACCAATCAGAGAAGAGTTAGGGTTGAAAGTTAGGGTTGAAAGTTAGGGTTGAAAGTTAGGGTTGACACTTAGGATTATTTTTCTATTTTTGTTTGGCCCAGGGTTATAGGGGAATACGAAAATTTAGGTATGTGACTCATTTGGGTACTAACCAATCAGAGAAGAGTTAGGGTTGAAAGTTAGGGTTGAAAGTTAGGGTTGAAAGTTAGGGTTGAAAGTTAGGGTTGAAAGTTAGGGTTGAAAGTTAGGGTTGAAAGTTAGGGTTGAAAGATAGGGTTGACACTTAGGATTATTTTTCTATTTTTGTTTGGCCCAGGGTTATAGGGGAATACGAAAATTTAGGTATGTGACTCATTTGGGTACTAACCAATCAGAGAAGAGTTAGGGTTGAAAGTTAAGGTTGAAAGTTAGGGTTGAAAGTTAGGGTTGACACTTAGGATTATTTTTCTATTTTTGTTTGGCCCAGGGTTATAGGGGAATACGAAAATTTAGGTATGTGACTCATTTGGGTACTAACCAATCAGAGAAGAGTTAGGGTTGAAAGTTAGGGTTGAAAGTTAGGGTTGAAAGTTAGGGTTGAAAGTTAGGGTTGACACTTAGGATTATTTTTCTATTTTTGTTTGGCCCAGGGTTATAGGGGAATACGAAAATTTAGGTATGTGACTCATTTGGGTACTAACCAATCAGAGAAGAGTTAGGGTTGAAAGTTAGGGTTGAAAGTTAGGGTTGAAAGTTAGGGTTGAAATTTAGGGTTGAAAGTTAGGGTTGAAAGTTAGGGTTGACACTTAGGATTATTTGTCTATTTTTGTTTGGCCCAGGGTTATAGGGGAATACGAAAATTTAGGTATGTGACTCATTTGGGTACTAACCAATCAGAGAAGAGTTAGGGTTGAAAGTTAGGGTTGAAAGTTAGGGTTGAAAGTTAGGGTTGAAAGTTAGGGTTGACACTTAGGATTATTTTTCTATTTTTGTTTGGCCCAGGGTTATAGGGGAATACGAAAATTTAGGTATGTGACTCATTTGGGTACTAACCAATCAGAGAAGAGTTAGGGTTGAAAGTTAGGGTTGAAAGTTAGGGTTGAAAGTTAGGGTTGACACTTAGGATTATTTTTCTATTTTTGTTTGGCCCAGGGTTATAGGGGAATACGAAAATTTAGGTATGTGACTCATTTGGGTACTAACCAATCAGAGAAGAGTTAGGGTTGAAAGTTAAGGTTGAAAGTTAGGGTTGAAAGTTAGGGTTGACACTTAGGATTATTTTTCTATTTTTGTTTGGCCCAGGGTTATAGGGGAATACGAAAATTTAGGTATGTGACTCATTTGGGTACTAACCAATCAGAGAAGAGTTAGGGTTGAAAGTTAGGGTTGAAAGTTAGGGTTGAAAGTTAGGGTTGAAAGTTAGGGTTGAAAGTTAGGGTTGAAAGTTAGGGTTGACACTTAGGATTATTTTTCTATTTTTGTTTGGCCCAGGGTTATAGGGGAATACGAAAATTTAGGTATGTGACTCATTTGGGTTCTAACCAATCAGAGAAGAGTTAGGGTTGAAAGTTAGGGTTGAAAGTTAGGGTTGAAAGTTAGGGTTGACACTTAGGATTATTTTTCTATTTTTGTTTGGCCCAGGGTTATAGGGGAATACGAAAATTTAGGTATGTGACTCATTTGGGTACTAACCAATCAGAGAAGAGTTAGGGTTGAAAGTTAGGGTTGAAAGTTAGGGTTGAAAGTTAGGGTTGAAAGTTAGGATTATTTTTCTATTTTTGTTTGGCCCAGGGTTATAGGGGAATACGAAAATTTAGGTATGTGACTCATTTGGGTACTAACCAATCAGAGAAGAGTTAGGGTTGAAAGTTAGGGTTGAAAGTTAGGGTTGAAAGTTAGGGTTGAAAGTTAGGGTTGACACTTAGGATTATTTTTCTATTTTTGTTTGGCCCAGGGTTAAAGGGGAATACGAAAATTTAGGTATGTGACTCATTTGGGTACTAACCAATCAGAGAAGAGTTAGGGTTGAAAGTTAGGGTTGAAAGTTAGGGTTGAAAGTTAGGGTTGAAAGTTAGGGTTGAAAGTTAGGGTTGAAAGTTAGGGTTGAAAGTTAGGGTTGAAAGATAGGGTTGACACTTAGGATTATTTTTCTATTTTTGTTTGGCCCAGGGTTATAGGGGAATACGAAAATTTAGGTATGTGACTCATTTGGGTACTAACCAATCAGAGAAGAGTTAGGGTTGAAAGTTAAGGTTGAAAGTTAGGGTTGAAAGTTAGGGTTGACACTTAGGATTATTTTTCTATTTTTGTTTGGCCCAGGGTTATAGGGGAATACGAAAATTTAGGTATGTGACTCATTTGGGTACTAACCAATCAGAGAAGAGTTAGGGTTGAAAGTTAGGGTTGAAATTTAGGGTTGAAAGTTAGGGTTGAAAGTTAGGGTTGACACTTAGGATTATTTTTCTATTTTTGTTTGGCCCAGGGTTATAGGGGAATACGAAAATTTAGGTATGTGACTCATTTGGGTACTAACCAATCAGAGAAGAGTTAGGGTTGAAAGTTAGGGTTGAAAGTTAGGGTTGAAAGTTAGGGTTGAAATTTAGGGTTGAAAGTTAGGGTTGAAAGTTAGGGTTGACACTTAGGATTATTTGTCTATTTTTGTTTGGCCCAGGGTTATAGGGGAATACGAAAATTTAGGTATGTGACTCATTTGGGTACTAACCAATCAGAGAAGAGTTAGGGTTGAAAGTTAGGGTTGAAAGTTAGGGTTGAAAGTTAGGGTTGAAAGTTAGGGTTGACACTTAGGATTATTTTTCTATTTTTGTTTGGCCCAGGGTTATAGGGGAATACGAAAATTTAGGTATGTGACTCATTTGGGTACTAACCAATCAGAGAAGAGTTAGGGTTGAAAGTTAGGGTTGAAAGTTAGGGTTGAAAGTTAGGGTTGACACTTAGGATTATTTTTCTATTTTTGTTTGGCCCAGGGTTATAGGGGAATACGAAAATTTAGGTATGTGACTCATTTGGGTACTAACCAATCAGAGAAGAGTTAGGGTTGAAAGTTAAGGTTGAAAGTTAGGGTTGAAAGTTAGGGTTGACACTTAGGATTATTTTTCTATTTTTGTTTGGCCCAGGGTTATAGGGGAATACGAAAATTTAGGTATGTGACTCATTTGGGTACTAACCAATCAGAGAAGAGTTAGGGTTGAAAGTTAGGGTTGAAAGTTAGGGTTGAAAGTTAGGGTTGAAAGTTAGGGTTGACACTTAGGATTATTTTTCTATTTTTGTTTGGCCCAGGGTTATAGGGGAATACGAAAATTTAGGTATGTGACTCATTTGGGTTCTAACCAATCAGAGAAGAGTTAGGGTTGAAAGTTAGGGTTGAAAGTTAGGGTTGAAAGTTAGGGTTGAAAGTTAGGGTTGACACTTTGGATTATTTTTCTATTTTTATTTGGCCCAGGGTTATAGGGGAATACGAAAATTTAGGTATGTGACTCATTTGGGTACTAACCAATCAGAGAAGAGTTAGGGTTGAAAGTTAGGGTTGAAAGTTAGGGTTGAAAGTTAGGGTTGAAAGTTAGGGTTAGGGTTAGGGTTAGGGTTAGGGTTAGGGTTAGGGTTAGGGTTAGGGTTAGGGTTAGGGTTATAGGGGAATACGAAAATTTAGGTATGTGACTCATTTGGGTACTAACCAATCAGAGAAGAGTTAGGGTTGAAAGTTAGGGTTGAAAGTTAGGGTTGAAAGTTAGGGTTGAAAGTTAGGGTTGAAAGTTAGGGTTGAAAGTTAGGATTATTTTTCTATTTTTGTTTGGCCCAGGGTTATAGGGGAATACGAAAATTTAGGGTTAGGGTTAGGGTTAGGGTTAGGGTTAGGGTTAGGGTTAGGGTTAGGGTTAGGGTTAGGGTTAGGGTTAGGGTTAGGGTTAGGGTTAGGGTTAGGGTTAGGGTTAGGGTTAGGGTTAGGGTTATAGGGGAATACGAAAATTTAGGTATGTGACTCATTTGGGTACTAACCAATCAGAGAAGAGTTAGGGTTGAAAGTTAGGGTTGAAAGTTAGGGTTGAAAGTTAGGGTTGACACTTAGGATTATTTTTCTATTTTTGTTTGGCCCAGGGTTATAGGGGAATACGAAAATTTAGGTATGTGACTCATTTGGGTACTAACCAATCAGAGAAGAGTTAGGGTTGAAAGTTAGGGTTGAAAGTTAGGGTTGAAAGTTAGGGTTGAAAGTTAGGGTTGAAAGTTAGGGTTGAAAGTTAGGGTTGAAAGTTAGGGTTGAAAGATAGGGTTGACACTTAGGATTATTTTTCTATTTTTGTTTGGCCCAGGGTTATAGGGGAATACGAAAATTTAGGTATGTGACTCATTTGGGTACTAACCAATCAGAGAAGAGTTAGGGTTGAAAGTTAAGGTTGAAAGTTAGGGTTGAAAGTTAGGGTTGACACTTAGGATTATTTTTCTATTTTTGTTTGGCCCAGGGTTATAGGGGAATACGAAAATTTAGGTATGTGACTCATTTGGGTACTAACCAATCAGAGAAGAGTTAGGGTTGAAAGTTAGGGTTGAAAGTTAGGGTTGAAAGTTAGGGTTGAAAGTTAGGGTTGACACTTAGGATTATTTTTCTATTTTTGTTTGGCCCAGGGTGATAGGGGAATACGAAAATTTAGGTATGTGACTCATTTGGGTACTAACCAATCAGAGAAGAGTTAGGGTTGAAAGTTAGGGTTGAAAGTTAGGGTTGAAAGTTAGGGTTGAAAGTTAGGGTTGACACTTAGGATTATTTTTCTATTTTTGTTTGGCCCAGGGTTATAGGGGAATACGAAAATTTAGGTATGTGACTCATTTGGGTACTAACCAATCAGAGAAGAGTTAGGGTTGAAAGTTAGGGTTGAAAGTTAGGGTTGAAAGTTAGGGTTGAAAGTTAGGATTATTTTTCTATTTTTGTTTGGCCCAGGGTTATAGGGGAATACGAAAATTTAGGTATGTGACTCATTTGGGTACTAACCAATCAGAGAAGAGTTAGGGTTGAAAGTTAGGGTTGAAAGTTAGGGTTGAAAGTTAGGGTTGAAAGTTAGGGTTGACACTTAGGATTATTTTTCTATTTTTGTTTGGCCCAGGGTTAAAGGGGAATACGAAAATTTAGGTATGTGACTCATTTGGGTACTAACCAATCAGAGAAGAGTTAGGGTTGAAAGTTAGGGTTGAAAGTTAGGGTTGAAAGTTAGGGTTGAAAGTTAGGGTTGAAAGTTAGGGTTGAAAGTTAGGGTTGAAAGTTAGGGTTGAAAGATAGGGTTGACACTTAGGATTATTTTTCTATTTTTGTTTGGCCCAGGGTTATAGGGGAATACGAAAATTTAGGTATGTGACTCATTTGGGTACTAACCAATCAGAGAAGAGTTAGGGTTGAAAGTTAAGGTTGAAAGTTAGGGTTGAAAGTTAGGGTTGACACTTAGGATTATTTTTCTATTTTTGTTTGGCCCAGGGTTATAGGGGAATACGAAAATTTAGGTATGTGACTCATTTGGGTACTAACCAATCAGAGAAGAGTTAGGGTTGAAAGTTAGGGTTGAAAGTTAGGGTTGAAAGTTAGGGTTGAAAGTTAGGGTTGACACTTAGGATTATTTTTCTATTTTTGTTTGGCCCAGGGTTATAGGGGAATACGAAAATTTAGGTATGTGACTCATTTGGGTACTAACCAATCAGAGAAGAGTTAGGGTTGAAAGTTAGGGTTGAAAGTTAGGGTTGAAAGTTAGGGTTGAAAGTTAGGGTTGAAAGTTAGGGTTGACACTTAGGATTATTTTTCTATTTTTGTTTGGCCCAGGGTTATAGGGGAATACGAAAATTTAGGTATGTGACTCATTTGGGTACTAACCAATCAGAGAAGAGTTAGGGTTGAAAGTTAGGGTTGAAAGTTAGGGTTGAAAGTTAGGGTTGAAAGTTAGGGTTGAAAGTTAGGGTTGACACTTAGGATTATTTTTCTATTTTTGTTTGGCCCAGGGTTATAGGGGAATACGAAAATTTAGGTATGTGACTCATTTGGGTACTAACCAATCAGAGAAGAGTTAGGGTTGAAAGTTAGGGTTGAAAGTTAGGGTTGAAAGTTAGGGTTGAAAGTTAGGATTATTTTTCTATTTTTGTTTGGCCCAGGGTGATAGGGGAATACGAAAATTTAGGTATGTGACTCATTTGGGTACTAACCAATCAGAGAAGAGTTAGGGTTGAAAGTTAGGGTTGAAAGTTAGGGTTGAAAGTTAGGGTTGAAAGTTAGGGTTGACATTTAGGATTATTTTTCTATTTTTGTTTGGCCCAGGGTTATAGGGGAATACGAAAATTTAGGTATGTGACTCATTTGGGTACTAACCAATCAGAGAAGAGTTAGGGTTGAAAGTTAGGGTTGAAAGTTAGGGTTGAAAGTTAGGGTTGAAAGTTAGGGTTGAAAGTTAGGGTTGACACTTAGGATTATTTTTCTATTTTTGTTTGGCCCAGGGTTATAGGGGAATACGAAAATTTAGGTATGTGACTCATTTGGGTACTAACCAATCAGAGAAGAGTTAGGGTTGAAAGTTAAGGTTGAAAGTTAGGGTTGAAAGTTAGGGTTGACACTTAGGATTATTTTTCTATTTTTGTTTGGCCCAGGGTTATAGGGGAATACGAAAATTTAGGTATGTGACTCATTTGGGTACTAACCAATCAGAGAAGAGTTAGGGTTGAAAGTTAGGGTTGAAAGTTAGGGTTGAAAGTTAGGGTTGAAAGTTAGGGTTGACACTTAGGATTATTTTTCTATTTTTGTTTGGCCCAGGGTTATAGGGGAATACGAAAATTTAGGTATGTGACTCATTTGGGTACTAACCAATCAGAGAAGAGTTAGGGTTGAAAGTTAGGGTTGAAAGTTAGGGTTGAAAGTTAGGGTTGAAAGTTAGGGTTGAAAGTTAGGGTTGAAAGTTAGGGTTGACACTTAGGATTATTTTTCTATTTTTGTTTGGCCCAGGGTTATAGGGGAATACGAAAATTTAGGTGTGTGACTCATTTGGGTACTAACCAATCAGAGAAGAGTTAGGGTTGAAAGTTAGGGTTGAAAGTTAGGGTTGAAATTTAGGGTTGAAAGTTAGGGTTGAAAGTTAGGGTTGACACTTAGGATTATTTGTCTATTTTTGTTTGGCCCAGGGTTATAGGGGAAAACGAAAATTTAGGTATGTGACTCATTTGGGTACTAACCAATCAGAGAAGAGTTAGGGTTGAAAGTTAGGGTTGAAAGTTAGGGTTGAAAGTTAGGGTTGAAAGTTAGGGTTGACACTTAGGATTATTTTTCTATTTTTGTTTGGCCCAGGGTTATAGGGGAATACGAAAATTTAGGTATGTGACTCATTTGGGTACTAACCAATCAGAGAAGAGTTAGGGTTGAAAGTTAGGGTTGAAAGTTAGGGTTGAAAGTTAGGGTTGAAAGTTAGGGTTGAAAGTTAGGGTTGAAAGTTAGGGTTGACACTTAGGATTATTTTTCTATTTTTGTTTGGCCCAGGGTTATAGGGGAATACGAAAATTTAGGTATGTGACTCATTTGGGTACTAACCAATCAGAGAAGAGTTAGGGTTGAAAGTTAGGGTTGAAAGTTAGGGTTGAAAGTTAGGGTTGAAAGTTAGGGTTGAAAGTTAGGGTTGACACTTAGGATTATTTTTCTATTTTTGTTTGGCCCAGGGTTATAGGGGAATACGAAAATTTGGGTTAGGGTTAGGGTTAGGGTTAGGGTTAGGGTTAGGGTTAGGGTTAGGGTTAGGGTTAGGGTTAGGGTTATAGGGGAATACGAAAATTTAGGTATGTGACTCATTTGGGTACTAACCAATCAGAGAAGAGTTAGGGTTGAAAGTTAGGGTTGAAAGTTAGGGTTGAAAGTTAGGGTTGACACTTAGGATTATTTTTCTATTTTTGTTTGGCCCAGGGTTATAGGGGAATACGAAAATTTAGGTATGTGACTCATTTGGGTACTAACCAATCAGAGAAGAGTTAGGGTTGAAAGTTAGGGTTGAAAGTTAGGGTTGAAAGTTAGGGTTGAAAGTTAGGGTTGAAAGTTAGGGTTGAAAGTTAGGGTTGAAAGTTAGGGTTGAAAGATAGGGTTGACACTTAGGATTATTTTTCTATTTTTGTTTGGCCCAGGGTTATAGGGGAATACGAAAATTTAGGTATGTGACTCATTTGGGTACTAACCAATCAGAGAAGAGTTAGGGTTGAAAGTTAAGGTTGAAAGTTAGGGTTGAAAGTTAGGGTTGACACTTAGGATTATTTTTCTATTTTTGTTTGGCCCAGGGTTATAGGGGAATACGAAAATTTAGGTATGTGACTCATTTGGGTACTAACCAATCAGAGAAGAGTTAGGGTTGAAAGTTAGGGTTGAAAGTTAGGGTTGAAAGTTAGGGTTGAAAGTTAGGGTTGACACTTAGGATTATTTTTCTATTTTTGTTTGGCCCAGGGTTATAGGGGAATACGAAAATTTAGGTATGTGACTCATTTGGGTACTAACCAATCAGAGAAGAGTTAGGGTTGAAAGTTAGGGTTGAAAGTTAGGGTTGAAAGTTAGGGTTGAAATTTAGGGTTGAAAGTTAGGGTTGAAAGTTAGGGTTGACACTTAGGATTATTTGTCTATTTTTGTTTGGCCCAGGGTTATAGGGGAATACGAAAATTTAGGTATGTGACTCATTTGGGTACTAACCAATCAGAGAAGAGTTAGGGTTGAAAGTTAGGGTTGAAAGTTAGGGTTGAAAGTTAGGGTTGAAAGTTAGGGTTGACACTTAGGATTATTTTTCTATTTTTGTTTGGCCCAGGGTTATAGGGGAATACGAAAATTTAGGTATGTGACTCATTTGGGTACTAACCAATCAGAGAAGAGTTAGGGTTGAAAGTTAGGGTTGAAAGTTAGGGTTGAAAGTTAGGGTTGACACTTAGGATTATTTTTCTATTTTTGTTTGGCCCAGGGTTATAGGGGAATACGAAAATTTAGGTATGTGACTCATTTGGGTACTAACCAATCAGAGAAGAGTTAGGGTTGAAAGTTAAGGTTGAAAGTTAGGGTTGAAAGTTAGGGTTGACACTTAGGATTATTTTTCTATTTTTGTTTGGCCCAGGGTTATAGGGGAATACGAAAATTTAGGTATGTGACTCATTTGGGTACTAACCAATCAGAGAAGAGTTAGGGTTGAAAGTTAGGGTTGAAAGTTAGGGTTGAAAGTTAGGGTTGAAAGTTAGGGTTGAAAGTTAGGGTTGAAAGTTAGGGTTGACACTTAGGATTATTTTTCTATTTTTGTTTGGCCCAGGGTTATAGGGGAATACGAAAATTTAGGTATGTGACTCATTTGGGTTCTAACCAATCAGAGAAGAGTTAGGGTTGAAAGTTAGGGTTGAAAGTTAGGGTTGAAAGTTAGGGTTGACACTTAGGATTATTTTTCTATTTTTGTTTGGCCCAGGGTGATAGGGGAATACGAAAATTTAGGTATGTGACTCATTTGGGTACTAACCAATCAGAGAAGAGTTAGGGTTGAAAGTTAGGGTTGAAAGTTAGGGTTGAAAGTTAGGGTTGAAAGTTAGGGTTGACACTTAGGATTATTTTTCTATTTTTGTTTGGCCCAGGGTTATAGGGGAATACGAAAATTTAGGTATGTGACTCATTTGGGTACTAACCAATCAGAGAAGAGTTAGGGTTGAAAGTTAGGGTTGAAAGTTAGGGTTGAAAGTTAGGGTTGAAAGTTAGGATTATTTTTCTATTTTTGTTTGGCCCAGGGTTATAGGGGAATACGAAAATTTAGGTATGTGACTCATTTGGGTACTAACCAATCAGAGAAGAGTTAGGGTTGAAAGTTAGGGTTGAAAGTTAGGGTTGAAAGTTAGGGTTGAAAGTTAGGGTTGACACTTAGGATTATTTTTCTATTTTTGTTTGGCCCAGGGTTAAAGGGGAATACGAAAATTTAGGTATGTGACTCATTTGGGTACTAACCAATCAGAGAAGAGTTAGGGTTGAAAGTTAGGGTTGAAAGTTAGGGTTGAAAGTTAGGGTTGAAAGTTAGGGTTGAAAGTTAGGGTTGAAAGTTAGGGTTGAAAGTTAGGGTTGAAAGATAGGGTTGACACTTAGGATTATTTTTCTATTTTTGTTTGGCCCAGGGTTATAGGGGAATACGAAAATTTAGGTATGTGACTCATTTGGGTACTAACCAATCAGAGAAGAGTTAGGGTTGAAAGTTAAGGTTGAAAGTTAGGGTTGAAAGTTAGGGTTGACACTTAGGATTATTTTTCTATTTTTGTTTGGCCCAGGGTTATAGGGGAATACGAAAATTTAGGTATGTGACTCATTTGGGTACTAACCAATCAGAGAAGAGTTAGGGTTGAAAGTTAGGGTTGAAAGTTAGGGTTGAAAGTTAGGGTTGAAAGTTAGGGTTGACACTTAGGATTATTTTTCTATTTTTGTTTGGCCCAGGGTTATAGGGGAATACGAAAATTTAGGTATGTGACTCATTTGGGTACTAACCAATCAGAGAAGAGTTAGGGTTGAAAGTTAGGGTTGAAAGTTAGGGTTGAAAGTTAGGGTTGAAATTTAGGGTTGAAAGTTAGGGTTGAAAGTTAGGGTTGACACTTAGGATTATTTGTCTATTTTTGTTTGGCCCAGGGTTATAGGGGAATACGAAAATTTAGGTATGTGACTCATTTGGGTACTAACCAATCAGAGAAGAGTTAGGGTTGAAAGTTAGGGTTGAAAGTTAGGGTTGAAAGTTAGGGTTGAAAGTTAGGGTTGACACTTAGGATTATTTTTCTATTTTTGTTTGGCCCAGGGTTATAGGGGAATACGAAAATTTAGGTATGTGACTCATTTGGGTACTAACCAATCAGAGAAGAGTTAGGGTTGAAAGTTAGGGTTGAAAGTTAGGGTTGAAAGTTAGGGTTGACACTTAGGATTATTTTTCTATTTTTGTTTGGCCCAGGGTTATAGGGGAATACGAAAATTTAGGTATGTGACTCATTTGGGTACTAACCAATCAGAGAAGAGTTAGGGTTGAAAGTTAAGGTTGAAAGTTAGGGTTGAAAGTTAGGGTTGACACTTAGGATTATTTTTCTATTTTTGTTTGGCCCAGGGTTATAGGGGAATACGAAAATTTAGGTATGTGACTCATTTGGGTACTAACCAATCAGAGAAGAGTTAGGGTTGAAAGTTAGGGTTGAAAGTTAGGGTTGAAAGTTAGGGTTGAAAGTTAGGGTTGACACTTAGGATTATTTTTCTATTTTTGTTTGGCCCAGGGTTATAGGGGAATACGAAAATTTAGGTATGTGACTCATTTGGGTTCTAACCAATCAGAGAAGAGTTAGGGTTGAAAGTTAGGGTTGAAAGTTAGGGTTGAAAGTTAGGGTTGAAAGTTAGGGTTGACACTTTGGATTATTTTTCTATTTTTATTTGGCCCAGGGTTATAGGGGAATACGAAAATTTAGGTATGTGACTCATTTGGGTACTAACCAATCAGAGAAGAGTTAGGGTTGAAAGTTAGGGTTGAAAGTTAGGGTTGAAAGTTAGGGTTGAAAGTTAGGGTTAGGGTTAGGGTTAGGGTTAGGGTTAGGGTTAGGGTTAGGGTTAGGGTTAGGGTTATAGGGGAATACGAAAATTTAGGTATGTGACTCATTTGGGTACTAACCAATCAGAGAAGAGTTAGGGTTGAAAGTTAGGGTTGAAAGTTAGGGTTGAAAGTTAGGGTTGAAAGTTAGGGTTGACACTTAGGATTATTTTTCTATTTTTATTTGGCCCAGGGTTATAGGGGAATACGAAAATTTAGGTATGTGACTCATTTGGGTACTAACCAATCAGAGAAGAGTTAGGGTTGAAAGTTAGGGTTGAAAGTTAGGGTTGAAAGTTAGGGTTGAAAGTTAGGGTTGAAAGTTAGGATTATTTTTCTATTTTTGTTTGGCCCAGGGTTATAGGGGAATACGAAAATTTAGGTATGCGACTCATTTGGGTACTAACCAATCAGAGAAGAGTTAGGGTTGAAAGTTAGGGTTGAAAGTTAGGGTTGAAAGTTAGGGTTGAAAGTTAGGGTTGACACTTAGGATTATTTTTCTATTTTTGTTTGGCCCAGGGTTATAGGGGAATACGAAAATTTAGGTATGTGACTCATTTGGGTACTAACCAATCAGAGAAGAGTTAGGGTTGAAAGTTAGGGTTGAAAGTTAGGGTTGAAAGTTAGGGTTGAAAGTTAGGGTTGAAAGTTAGGGTTGAAAGTTAGGGTTGAAAGTTAGGGTTGAAAGTTAGGGTTGAAAGTTAGGGTTGAAAGTTAGGGTTGACACTTAGGATTATTTTTCTATTTTTGTTTGGCCCAGGGTTATAGGGGAATACGAAAATTTAGGTATGTGACTCATTTGGGTACTAACCAATCAGAGAAGAGTTAGGGTTTAAAGTTAGGGTTGAAAGTTAGGGTTGAAAGTTAGGGTTGACACTTAGGATTATTTTTCTATTTTTGTTTGGCCCAGGGTTATAGGGGAATACGAAAATTTAGGTATGTGACTCATTTGGGTACTAACCAATCAGAGAAGAGTTAGGGTTGAAAGTTAGGGTTGAAAGTTAGGGTTGAAAGTTAGGGTTGAAAGTTAGGGTTGAAAGTTAGGGTTGAAAGTTAGGGTTGAAAGTTAGGGTTGAAAGTTAGGGTTGAAAGTTAGGGTTGACACTTAGGATTATTTTTCTATTTTTGTTTGGCCCAGGGTTATAGGGGAATACGAAAATTTAGGTATGTGACTCATTTGGGTACTAACCAATCAGAGAAGAGTTAGGGTTAGGGTTCAAAGTTAGGGTTGACCCTTATGATTATTTTTGTATTTGTGTTTGGTTAAAAATGAATAGAACATTTTTAGTTATGTGACTCATTTAGTCACACTTGACCAATGAGAGTTAAGTTCTGAATAATTTAGGGAGGGTGTTGTTTGGGGTTGAAAGTGTGGTAAGAAAAAGTGTAAGTGGGTAAGCAGGTGAGGGAGGTTGTGGGTAGGTGGGTGAGGGAGGTTTAGGGATGTATGGTGGGTGTGGGTAAGGGAGGTTGAAGGTTTGTGAGGGAAGGTGGATGATGAAGAGAGTGGGTAGGTGGTGTTGTAGGTGGATTAGGGAGGGTGAGTAAATGTGTTTGGGAGGGTGAGGATGAAGGTGGGTGAAAAAAGTGTGGGTCAGTTAAGGTATGGGTGAGTGGGCAAGGGTGAGGCTGGGTATGGGTGTGCAGGTAAGGGTGGTGAAGGTGAATTTTAATATGGATGATGGAGGGTAGAAGGTGGGTGAGGGAGGTTGGGTGAAGGAGGGTTTGGGAAGGTGATGTTGAAGGTGGGTGAGGGATGGTTAATATGGGTATAGGAGGCTTTGTAGGTAAGGTTGAGGCCAGTAAGGTAGAGTAAACGTGGGTGAGGGAGGGTGAGGATTAAGGTGGAAGAGGGAGGGTGTGTTTAGGTTAGGGTTAGGGTTAGGGTTAGGGTTAGGGTTATAGGGGAATACGAAAATTTAGGTATGTGACTCATTTGGGTACTAACCAATCAGAGAAGAGATAGGGTTGAAAGTTAGGGTTGAAAGTTAGGGTTGAAAGTTAGGGTTGAAAGTTAGGGTTGAAAGTTAGGGTTGAAAGTTAGGGTTGACACTTAGGATTATTTTTCTATTTTTGTTTGGCCCAGGGTTATAGGGGAATACGAAAATTTAGGTATGTGACTCATTTGGGTACTAACCAATCAGAGAAGAGTTAGGGTTGAAAGTTAGGGTTGAAAGTTAGGGTTGAAAGTTAGGGTTGAAAGTTAGGATTATTTTTCTATTTTTGTTTGGCCCAGGGTTATAGGGGAATACGAAAATTTAGGTATGTGACTCATTTGGGTACTAACCAATCAGAGAAGAGTTAGGGTTGAAAGTTAGGGTTGAAAGTTAGGGTTGAAAGTTAGGGTTGACAGTTAGGATTATTTTTCTATTTTTGTTTGGCCCAGGGTTATAGGGGAATACGAAAATTTAGGTATGTGACTCATTTGGGTACTAACCAATCAGAGAAGAGTTAGGGTTGAAAGTTAGGGTTGAAAGTTAGGGTTGACAGTTAGGATTATTTTTCTATTTTTGTTTGGCCCAGGGTTATAGGGGAATACGAAAATTTAGGTATGTGACTCATTTGGGTACTAACCAATCAGAGAAGAGTTAGGGTTAGCGTTGAAAGTTAGGGTTAGGGTTAGGGTTAGGGTTAGGGTTAGGGTTATAGGGGAATACGAAAATTTAGGTATGTGACTCATTTGGGTACTAACCAATCAGAGAAGAGTTAGGGTTGAAAGTTAGGGTTGAAAGTTAGGGTTAGGGTTAGGGTTAGGGTTAGGGTTAGGGTTAGGGTTATAGGGGTTAGGGTTAGGGTTAGGGTTAGGGTTAGGGTTAGGGTTATAGGGGTTAGGGTTAGGGTTAGGGTTAGGGTTAGGGTTAGGGTTAGGGTTAGGGTTAGGGTTAGGGTTATAGGGGAATACGAAAATTTAGGTATGTGACTCATTTGGGTACTAACCAATCAGAGAAGAGTTAGGGTTGAAAGTTAGGGTTGAAAGTTAGGGTTGAAAGTTAGGGTTGAAAGTTAGGGTTGACACTTAGGATTATTTTTCTATTTTTATTTGGCCCAGGGTTATAGGGGAATACGAAAATTTAGGTATGTGACTCATTTGGGTACTAACCAATCAGAGAAGAGTTAGGGTTGAAAGTTAGGGTTGAAAGTTAGGGTTGAAAGTTAGGGTTGAAAGTTAGGGTTGAAAGTTAGGATTATTTTTCTATTTTTGTTTGGCCCAGGGTTATAGGGGAATACGAAAATTTAGGTATGCGACTCATTTGGGTACTAACCAATCAGAGAAGAGTTAGGGTTGAAAGTTAGGGTTGAAAGTTAGGGTTGAAAGTTAGGGTTGAAAGTTAGGGTTGACACTTAGGATTATTTTTCTATTTTTGTTTGGCCCAGGGTTATAGGGGAATACGAAAATTTAGGTATGTGACTCATTTGGGTACTAACCAATCAGAGAAGAGTTAGGGTTGAAAGTTAGGGTTGAAAGTTAGGGTTGAAAGTTAGGGTTGAAAGTTAGGGTTGACACTTTGGATTATTTTTCTATTTTTATTTGGCCCAGGGTTATAGGGGAATACGAAAATTTAGGTATGTGACTCATTTGGGTACTAACCAATCAGAGAAGAGTTAGGGTTGAAAGTTAGGGTTGAAAGTTAGGGTTGAAAGTTAGGATTATTTTTCTATTTTTGTTTGGCCCAGGGTTATAGGGGAATACGAAAATTTAGGTATGTGACTCATTTGGGTACTAACCAATCAGAGAAGAGTTAGGGTTGAAAGTTAGGGTTGAAAGTTAGGGTTGAAAGTTAGGGTTGAAAGTTAGGGTTGAAAGTTAGGGTTGACACTTAGGATTATTTTTCTATTTTTGTTTGGCCCAGGGTTATAGGGGAATACGAAAATTTAGGTATGTGACTCATTTGGGTACTAACCAATCAGAGAAGAGTTAGGGTTGAAAGTTAGGGTTGAAAGTTAGGGTTGAAAGTTAGGGTTGAAAGTTAGGATTATTTTTCTATTTTTGTTTGGCCCAGGGTTATAGGGGAATACGAAAATTTAGGTATGCGACTCATTTGGGTACTAACCAATCAGAGAAGAGTTAGGGTTGAAAGTTAGGGTTGAAAGTTAGGGTTGAAAGTTAGGGTTGAAAGTTAGGGTTGACACTTAGGATTATTTTTCGATTTTTGTTTGGCCCAGGGTTATAGGGGAATACGAAAATTTAGGTATGTGACTCATTTGGGTACTAACCAATCAGAGAAGAGTTAGGGTTGAAAGTTAGGGTTGAAAGTTAGGGTTGAAAGTTAGGGTTGAAAGTTAGGGTTGACACTTTGGATTATTTTTCTATTTTTATTTGGCCCAGGGTTATAGGGGAATACGAAAATTTAGGTATGTGACTCATTTGGGTACTAACCAATCAGAGAAGAGTTAGGGTTGAAAGTTAGGGTTGAAAGTTAGGGTTGAAAGTTAGGGTTGAAAGTTAGGGTTAGGGTTAGGGTTAGGGTTAGGGTTAGGGTTAGGGTTAGGGTTAGGGTTAGGGTTAGGGTTATAGGGGAATACGAAAATTTAGGTATGTGACTCATTTGGGTACTAACCAATCAGAGAAGAGTTAGGGTTGAAAGTTAGGGTTGAAAGTTAGGGTTGAAAGTTAGGGTTGAAAGTTAGGGTTGAAAGTTAGGGTTGAAAGTTAGGATTATTTTTCTATTTTTGTTTGGCCCAGGGTTATAGGGGAATACGAAAATTTAGGGTTAGGGTTAGGGTTAGGGTTAGGGTTAGGGTTAGGGTTAGGGTTAGGGTTAGGGTTAGGGTTAGGGTTAGGGTTAGGGTTAGGGTTATAGGGGAATACGAAAATTTAGGTATGTGACTCATTTGGGTACTAACCAATCAGAGAAGAGTTAGGGTTGAAAGTTAGGGTTGAAAGTTAGGGTTGAAAGTTAGGGTTGAAAGTTAGGGTTGAAAGTTAGGGTTGAAAGTTAGGGTTGAAAGTTAGGGTTGACACTTAGGATTATTTTTCTATTTTTGTTTGGCCCAGGGTTATAGGGGAATACGAAAATTTAGGTATGTGACTCATTTGGGTACTAACCAATCAGAGAAGAGTTAGGGTTGAAAGTTAGGGTTGAAAGTTAGGGTTGAAAGTTAGGGTTGAAAGTTAGGGTTGACACTTAGGATTATTTTTCTATTTTTGTTTGGCCCAGGGTTATAGGGGAATACGAAAATTTAGGTATGTGACTCATTTGGGTACTAACCAATCAGAGAAGAGTTAGGGTTGAAAGTTAGGGTTGAAAGTTAGGGTTGAAAGTTAGGGTTGACACTTAGGATTATTTTTCTATTTTTGTTTGGCCCAGGGTTATAGGGGAATACGAAAATTTAGGTATGTGACTCATTTGGGTACTAACCAATCAGAGAAGAGTTAGGGTTGAAAGTTAAGGTTGAAAGTTAGGGTTGAAAGTTAGGGTTGACACTTAGGATTATGTTTCTATTTTTGTTTGGCCCAGGGTTATAGGGGAATACGAAAATTTAGGTATGTGACTCATTTGGGTACTAACCAATCAGAGAAGAGTTAGGGTTGAAAGTTAGGGTTGAAAGTTAGGGTTGAAAGTTAGGGTTGAAAGTTAGGGTTGACACTTAGGATTATTTTTCTATTTTTGTTTGGCCCAGGGTTATAGGGGAATACGAAAATTTAGGTATGTGACTCATTTGGGTACTAACCAATCAGAGAAGAGTTAGGGTTGAAAGTTAGGGTTGAAAGTTAGGGTTGAAAGTTAGGGTTGAAAGTTAGGGTTGAAAGTTAGGGTTGAAAGTTAGGGTTGACACTTAGGATTATTTTTCTATTTTTGTTTGGCCCAGGGTTATAGGGGAATACGAAAATTTAGGTATGTGACTCATTTGGGTACTAACCAATCAGAGAAGAGTTAGGGTTGAAAGTTAGGGTTGAAAGTTAGGGTTGAAAGTTAGGGTTGAAAGTTAGGGTTGAAAGTTAGGGTTGACACTTAGGATTATTTTTCTATTTTTGTTTGGCCCAGGGTTATAGGGGAATACGAAAATTTAGGTATGTGACTCATTTGGGTACTAACCAATCAGAGAAGAGTTAGGGTTGAAAGTTAGGGTTGAAAGTTAGGGTTGAAAGTTAGGGTTGAAAGTTAGGGTTGAAAGTTAGGGTTGACACTTAGGATTATTTTTCTATTTTTGTTTGGCCCAGGGTTATAGGGGAATACGAAAATTTAGGTATGTGACTCATTTGGGTACTAACCAATCAGAGAAGAGTTAGGGTTGAAAGTTAGGGTTGAAAGTTAGGGTTGAAAGTTAGGGTTGAAAGTTAGGATTATTTTTCTATTTTTGTTTGGCCCAGGGTGATAGGGGAATACGAAAATTTAGGTATGTGACTCATTTGGGTACTAACCAATCAGAGAAGAGTTAGGGTTGAAAGTTAGGGTTGAAAGTTAGGGTTGAAAGTTAGGGTTGAAAGTTAGGGTTGACATTTAGGATTATTTTTCTATTTTTGTTTGGCCCAGGGTTATAGGGGAATACGAAAATTTAGGTATGTGACTCATTTGGGTACTAACCAATCAGAGAAGAGTTAGGGTTGAAAGTTAGGGTTGAAAGTTAGGGTTGAAAGTTAGGGTTGAAAGTTAGGGTTGAAAGTTAGGGTTGACACTTAGGATTATTTTTCTATTTTTGTTTGGCCCAGGGTTATAGGGGAATACGAAAATTTAGGTATGTGACTCATTTGGGTACTAACCAATCAGAGAAGAGTTAGGGTTGAAAGTTAAGGTTGAAAGTTAGGGTTGAAAGTTAGGGTTGACACTTAGGATTATTTTTCTATTTTTGTTTGGCCCAGGGTTATAGGGGAATACGAAAATTTAGGTATGTGACTCATTTGGGTACTAACCAATCAGAGAAGAGTTAGGGTTGAAAGTTAGGGTTGAAAGTTAGGGTTGAAAGTTAGGGTTGAAAGTTAGGGTTGACACTTAGGATTATTTTTCTATTTTTGTTTGGCCCAGGGTTATAGGGGAATACGAAAATTTAGGTATGTGACTCATTTGGGTACTAACCAATCAGAGAAGAGTTAGGGTTGAAAGTTAGGGTTGAAAGTTAGGGTTGAAAGTTAGGGTTGAAAGTTAGGGTTGAAAGTTAGGGTTGAAAGTTAGGGTTGACACTTAGGATTATTTTTCTATTTTTGTTTGGCCCAGGGTTATAGGGGAATACGAAAATTTAGGTGTGTGACTCATTTGGGTACTAACCAATCAGAGAAGAGTTAGGGTTGAAAGTTAGGGTTGAAAGTTAGGGTTGAAATTTAGGGTTGAAAGTTAGGGTTGAAAGTTAGGGTTGACACTTAGGATTATTTGTCTATTTTTGTTTGGCCCAGGGTTATAGGGGAAAACGAAAATTTAGGTATGTGACTCATTTGGGTACTAACCAATCAGAGAAGAGTTAGGGTTGAAAGTTAGGGTTGAAAGTTAGGGTTGAAAGTTAGGGTTGAAAGTTAGGGTTGACACTTAGGATTATTTTTCTATTTTTGTTTGGCCCAGGGTTATAGGGGAATACGAAAATTTAGGTATGTGACTCATTTGGGTACTAACCAATCAGAGAAGAGTTAGGGTTGAAAGTTAGGGTTGAAAGTTAGGGTTGAAAGTTAGGGTTGAAAGTTAGGGTTGAAAGTTAGGGTTGAAAGTTAGGGTTGACACTTAGGATTATTTTTCTATTTTTGTTTGGCCCAGGGTTATAGGGGAATACGAAAATTTAGGTATGTGACTCATTTGGGTACTAACCAATCAGAGAAGAGTTAGGGTTGAAAGTTAGGGTTGAAAGTTAGGGTTGAAAGTTAGGGTTGAAAGTTAGGGTTGAAAGTTAGGGTTGACACTTAGGATTATTTTTCTATTTTTGTTTGGCCCAGGGTTATAGGGGAATACGAAAATTTGGGTTAGGGTTAGGGTTAGGGTTAGGGTTAGGGTTAGGGTTAGGGTTAGGGTTAGGGTTAGGGTTAGGGTTATAGGGGAATACGAAAATTTAGGTATGTGACTCATTTGGGTACTAACCAATCAGAGAAGAGTTAGGGTTGAAAGTTAGGGTTGAAAGTTAGGGTTGAAAGTTAGGGTTGAAAGTTAGGGTTGAAAGTTAGGGTTGAAAGTTAGGGTTGAAAGTTAGGGTTGAAAGTTAGGGTTGAAAGATAGGGTTGACACTTAGGATTATTTTTCTATTTTTGTTTGGCCCAGGGTTATAGGGGAATACGAAAATTTAGGTATGTGACTCATTTGGGTACTAACCAATCAGAGAAGAGTTAGGGTTGAAAGTTAAGGTTGAAAGTTAGGGTTGAAAGTTAGGGTTGACACTTAGGATTATTTTTCTATTTTTGTTTGGCCCAGGGTTATAGGGGAATACGAAAATTTAGGTATGTGACTCATTTGGGTACTAACCAATCAGAGAAGAGTTAGGGTTGAAAGTTAGGGTTGAAAGTTAGGGTTGAAAGTTAGGGTTGAAAGTTAGGGTTGACACTTAGGATTATTTTTCTATTTTTGTTTGGCCCAGGGTTATAGGGGAATACGAAAATTTAGGTATGTGACTCATTTGGGTACTAACCAATCAGAGAAGAGTTAGGGTTGAAAGTTAGGGTTGAAAGTTAGGGTTGAAAGTTAGGGTTGAAATTTAGGGTTGAAAGTTAGGGTTGAAAGTTAGGGTTGACACTTAGGATTATTTGTCTATTTTTGTTTGGCCCAGGGTTATAGGGGAATACGAAAATTTAGGTATGTGACTCATTTGGGTACTAACCAATCAGAGAAGAGTTAGGGTTGAAAGTTAGGGTTGAAAGTTAGGGTTGAAAGTTAGGGTTGAAAGTTAGGGTTGACACTTAGGATTATTTTTCTATTTTTGTTTGGCCCAGGGTTATAGGGGAATACGAAAATTTAGGTATGTGACTCATTTGGGTACTAACCAATCAGAGAAGAGTTAGGGTTGAAAGTTAGGGTTGAAAGTTAGGGTTGAAAGTTAGGGTTGACACTTAGGATTATTTTTCTATTTTTGTTTGGCCCAGGGTTATAGGGGAATACGAAAATTTAGGTATGTGACTCATTTGGGTACTAACCAATCAGAGAAGAGTTAGGGTTGAAAGTTAAGGTTGAAAGTTAGGGTTGAAAGTTAGGGTTGACACTTAGGATTATTTTTCTATTTTTGTTTGGCCCAGGGTTATAGGGGAATACGAAAATTTAGGTATGTGACTCATTTGGGTACTAACCAATCAGAGAAGAGTTAGGGTTGAAAGTTAGGGTTGAAAGTTAGGGTTGAAAGTTAGGGTTGAAAGTTAGGGTTGAAAGTTAGGGTTGAAAGTTAGGGTTGACACTTAGGATTATTTTTCTATTTTTGTTTGGCCCAGGGTTATAGGGGAATACGAAAATTTAGGTATGTGACTCATTTGGGTTCTAACCAATCAGAGAAGAGTTAGGGTTGAAAGTTAGGGTTGAAAGTTAGGGTTGAAAGTTAGGGTTGACACTTAGGATTATTTTTCTATTTTTGTTTGGCCCAGGGTGATAGGGGAATACGAAAATTTAGGTATGTGACTCATTTGGGTACTAACCAATCAGAGAAGAGTTAGGGTTGAAAGTTAGGGTTGAAAGTTAGGGTTGAAAGTTAGGGTTGAAAGTTAGGGTTGACACTTAGGATTATTTTTCTATTTTTGTTTGGCCCAGGGTTATAGGGGAATACGAAAATTTAGGTATGTGACTCATTTGGGTACTAACCAATCAGAGAAGAGTTAGGGTTGAAAGTTAGGGTTGAAAGTTAGGGTTGAAAGTTAGGGTTGAAAGTTAGGATTATTTTTCTATTTTTGTTTGGCCCAGGGTTATAGGGGAATACGAAAATTTAGGTATGTGACTCATTTGGGTACTAACCAATCAGAGAAGAGTTAGGGTTGAAAGTTAGGGTTGAAAGTTAGGGTTGAAAGTTAGGGTTGAAAGTTAGGGTTGACACTTAGGATTATTTTTCTATTTTTGTTTGGCCCAGGGTTAAAGGGGAATACGAAAATTTAGGTATGTGACTCATTTGGGTACTAACCAATCAGAGAAGAGTTAGGGTTGAAAGTTAGGGTTGAAAGTTAGGGTTGAAAGTTAGGGTTGAAAGTTAGGGTTGAAAGTTAGGGTTGAAAGTTAGGGTTGAAAGTTAGGGTTGAAAGATAGGGTTGACACTTAGGATTATTTTTCTATTTTTGTTTGGCCCAGGGTTATAGGGGAATACGAAAATTTAGGTATGTGACTCATTTGGGTACTAACCAATCAGAGAAGAGTTAGGGTTGAAAGTTAAGGTTGAAAGTTAGGGTTGAAAGTTAGGGTTGACACTTAGGATTATTTTTCTATTTTTGTTTGGCCCAGGGTTATAGGGGAATACGAAAATTTAGGTATGTGACTCATTTGGGTACTAACCAATCAGAGAAGAGTTAGGGTTGAAAGTTAGGGTTGAAAGTTAGGGTTGAAAGTTAGGGTTGAAAGTTAGGGTTGACACTTAGGATTATTTTTCTATTTTTGTTTGGCCCAGGGTTATAGGGGAATACGAAAATTTAGGTATGTGACTCATTTGGGTACTAACCAATCAGAGAAGAGTTAGGGTTGAAAGTTAGGGTTGAAAGTTAGGGTTGAAAGTTAGGGTTGAAATTTAGGGTTGAAAGTTAGGGTTGAAAGTTAGGGTTGACACTTAGGATTATTTGTCTATTTTTGTTTGGCCCAGGGTTATAGGGGAATACGAAAATTTAGGTATGTGACTCATTTGGGTACTAACCAATCAGAGAAGAGTTAGGGTTGAAAGTTAGGGTTGAAAGTTAGGGTTGAAAGTTAGGGTTGAAAGTTAGGGTTGACACTTAGGATTATTTTTCTATTTTTGTTTGGCCCAGGGTTATAGGGGAATACGAAAATTTAGGTATGTGACTCATTTGGGTACTAACCAATCAGAGAAGAGTTAGGGTTGAAAGTTAGGGTTGAAAGTTAGGGTTGAAAGTTAGGGTTGACACTTAGGATTATTTTTCTATTTTTGTTTGGCCCAGGGTTATAGGGGAATACGAAAATTTAGGTATGTGACTCATTTGGGTACTAACCAATCAGAGAAGAGTTAGGGTTGAAAGTTAAGGTTGAAAGTTAGGGTTGAAAGTTAGGGTTGACACTTAGGATTATTTTTCTATTTTTGTTTGGCCCAGGGTTATAGGGGAATACGAAAATTTAGGTATGTGACTCATTTGGGTACTAACCAATCAGAGAAGAGTTAGGGTTGAAAGTTAGGGTTGAAAGTTAGGGTTGAAAGTTAGGGTTGAAAGTTAGGGTTGACACTTAGGATTATTTTTCTATTTTTGTTTGGCCCAGGGTTATAGGGGAATACGAAAATTTAGGTATGTGACTCATTTGGGTTCTAACCAATCAGAGAAGAGTTAGGGTTGAAAGTTAGGGTTGAAAGTTAGGGTTGAAAGTTAGGGTTGACACTTAGGATTATTTTTCTATTTTTGTTTGGCCCAGGGTGATAGGGGAATACGAAAATTTAGGTATGTGACTCATTTGGGTACTAACCAATCAGAGAAGAGTTAGGGTTGAAAGTTAGGGTTGAAAGTTAGGGTTGAAAGTTAGGGTTGAAAGTTAGGGTTGACACTTAGGATTATTTTTCTATTTTTGTTTGGCCCAGGGTTATAGGGGAATACGAAAATTTAGGTATGTGACTCATTTGGGTACTAACCAATCAGAGAAGAGTTAGGGTTGAAAGTTAGGGTTGAAAGTTAGGGTTGAAAGTTAGGGTTGAAAGTTAGGATTATTTTTCTATTTTTGTTTGGCCCAGGGTTATAGGGGAATACGAAAATTTAGGTATGTGACTCATTTGGGTACTAACCAATCAGAGAAGAGTTAGGGTTGAAAGTTAGGGTTGAAAGTTAGGGTTGAAAGTTAGGGTTGAAAGTTAGGGTTGACACTTAGGATTATTTTTCTATTTTTGTTTGGCCCAGGGTTAAAGGGGAATACGAAAATTTAGGTATGTGACTCATTTGGGTACTAACCAATCAGAGAAGAGTTAGGGTTGAAAGTTAGGGTTGAAAGTTAGGGTTGAAAGTTAGGGTTGAAAGTTAGGGTTGAAAGTTAGGGTTGAAAGTTAGGGTTGAAAGTTAGGGTTGAAAGATAGGGTTGACACTTAGGATTATTTTTCTATTTTTGTTTGGCCCAGGGTTATAGGGGAATACGAAAATTTAGGTATGTGACTCATTTGGGTACTAACCAATCAGAGAAGAGTTAGGGTTGAAAGTTAAGGTTGAAAGTTAGGGTTGAAAGTTAGGGTTGACACTTAGGATTATTTTTCTATTTTTGTTTGGCCCAGGGTTATAGGGGAATACGAAAATTTAGGTATGTGACTCATTTGGGTACTAACCAATCAGAGAAGAGTTAGGGTTGAAAGTTAGGGTTGAAAGTTAGGGTTGAAAGTTAGGGTTGAAAGTTAGGGTTGACACTTAGGATTATTTTTCTATTTTTGTTTGGCCCAGGGTTATAGGGGAATACGAAAATTTAGGTATGTGACTCATTTGGGTACTAACCAATCAGAGAAGAGTTAGGGTTGAAAGTTAGGGTTGAAAGTTAGGGTTGAAAGTTAGGGTTGAAATTTAGGGTTGAAAGTTAGGGTTGAAAGTTAGGGTTGACACTTAGGATTATTTGTCTATTTTTGTTTGGCCCAGGGTTATAGGGGAATACGAAAATTTAGGTATGTGACTCATTTGGGTACTAACCAATCAGAGAAGAGTTAGGGTTGAAAGTTAGGGTTGAAAGTTAGGGTTGAAAGTTAGGGTTGAAAGTTAGGGTTGACACTTAGGATTATTTTTCTATTTTTGTTTGGCCCAGGGTTATAGGGGAATACGAAAATTTAGGTATGTGACTCATTTGGGTACTAACCAATCAGAGAAGAGTTAGGGTTGAAAGTTAGGGTTGAAAGTTAGGGTTGAAAGTTAGGGTTGACACTTAGGATTATTTTTCTATTTTTGTTTGGCCCAGGGTTATAGGGGAATACGAAAATTTAGGTATGTGACTCATTTGGGTACTAACCAATCAGAGAAGAGTTAGGGTTGAAAGTTAAGGTTGAAAGTTAGGGTTGAAAGTTAGGGTTGACACTTAGGATTATTTTTCTATTTTTGTTTGGCCCAGGGTTATAGGGGAATACGAAAATTTAGGTATGTGACTCATTTGGGTACTAACCAATCAGAGAAGAGTTAGGGTTGAAAGTTAGGGTTGAAAGTTAGGGTTGAAAGTTAGGGTTGAAAGTTAGGGTTGACACTTAGGATTATTTTTCTATTTTTGTTTGGCCCAGGGTTATAGGGGAATACGAAAATTTAGGTATGTGACTCATTTGGGTACTAACCAATCAGAGAAGAGTTAGGGTTGAAAGTTAGGGTTGAAAGTTAGGGTTGAAAGTTAGGGTTGAAAGTTAGGGTTGAAAGTTAGGGTTGAAAGTTAGGGTTGAAAGTTAGGGTTGACACTTAGGATTATTTTTCTATTTTTGTTTGGCCCAGGGTTATAGGGGAATACGAAAATTTAGGTATGTGACTCATTTGGGTACTAACCAATCAGAGAAGAGTTAGGGTTGAAAGTTAGGGTTGAAAGTTAGGGTTGAAAGTTAGGGTTGAAAGTTAGGGTTGACACTTAGGATTATTTTTCTATTTTTGTTTGGCCCAGGGTTATAGGGGAATACGAAAATTTAGGTATGTGACTCATTTGGGTACTAACCAATCAGAGAAGAGTTAGGGTTGAAAGTTAGGGTTGAAAGTTAGGGTTGAAAGTTAGGGTTGACACTTAGGATTATTTTTCTATTTTTGTTTGGCCCAGGGTTATAGGGGAATACGAAAATTTAGGTATGTGACTCATTTGGGTACTAACCAATCAGAGAAGAGTTAGGGTTGAAAGTTAAGGTTGAAAGTTAGGGTTGAAAGTTAGGGTTGACACTTAGGATTATTTTTCTATTTTTGTTTGGCCCAGGGTTATAGGGGAATACGAAAATTTAGGTATGTGACTCATTTGGGTACTAACCAATCAGAGAAGAGTTAGGGTTGAAAGTTAGGGTTGAAAGTTAGGGTTGAAAGTTAGGGTTGAAAGTTAGGGTTGACACTTAGGATTATTTTTCTATTTTTGTTTGGCCCAGGGTTATAGGGGAATACGAAAATTTAGGTATGTGACTCATTTGGGTACTAACCAATCAGAGAAGAGTTAGGGTTGAAAGTTAGGGTTGAAAGTTAGGGTTGAAAGTTAGGGTTGAAAGTTAGGGTTGAAAGTTAGGGTTGAAAGTTAGGGTTGACACTTAGGATTATTTTTCTATTTTTGTTTGGCCCAGGGTTATAGGGGAATACGAAAATTTAGGTATGTGACTCATTTGGGTACTAACCAATCAGAGAAGAGTTAGGGTTGAAAGTTAGGGTTGAAAGTTAGGGTTGAAAGTTAGGGTTGAAAGTTAGGGTTGAAAGTTAGGGTTGACACTTAGGATTATTTTTCTATTTTTGTTTGGCCCAGGGTTATAGGGGAATACGAAAATTTAGGTATGTGACTCATTTGGGTACTAACCAATCAGAGAAGAGTTAGGGTTGAAAGTTAGGGTTGAAAGTTAGGGTTGAAATTTAGGGTTAGGGTTAGGGTTAGGGTTAGGGTTAGGGTTAGGGTTAGGGTTAGGGTTAGGGTTAGGGTTAGGGTTAGGGTTAGGGTTAGGGTTAGGGTTAGGGTTAGGGTTAGGGTTAGGGTTAGGGTTAGGGTTAGGGTTAGGGTTAGGGTTAGGGTTAGGGTTAGGGTTAGGGTTAGGGTTAGGGTTAGGGTTAGGGTTAGGGTTAGGGTTAGGGTTAGGGTTAGGGTTAGGGTTAGGGTTAGGGTTAGGGTTAGGGTTAGGGTTAGGGTTAGGGTTAGGGTTAGGGTTAGGGTTAGGGTTAGGGTTAGGGTTAGGGTTAGGGTTAGGGTTAGGGTTAGGGTTAGGGTTAGGGTTAGGGTTAGGGTTAGGGTTAGGGTTAGGGTTAGGGTTAGGGTTAGGGTTAGGGTTAGGGTTAGGGTTAGGGTTAGGGTTAGGGTTAGGGTTAGGGTTAGGGTTAGGGTTAGGGTTAGGGTTAGGGTTAGGGTTAGGGTTAGGGTTAGGGTTAGGGTTAGGGTTAGGGTTAGGGTTAGGGTTAGGGTTAGGGTTAGGGTTAGGGTTAGGGTTAGGGTTAGGGTTAGGGTTAGGGTTAGGGTTAGGGTTAGGGTTAGGGTTAGGGTTAGGGTTAGGGTTAGGGTTAGGGTTAGGGTTAGGGTTAGGGTTAGGGTTAGGGTTAGGGTTAGGGTTAGGGTTAGGGTTAGGGTTAGGGTTAGGGTTAGGGTTAGGGTTAGGGTTAGGGTTAGGGTTAGGGTTAGGGTTAGGGTTAGGGTTAGGGTTAGGGTTAGGGTTAGGGTTAGGGTTAGGGTTAGGGTTAGGGTTAGGGTTAGGGTTAGGGTTAGGGTTAGGGTTAGGGTTAGGGTTAGGGTTAGGGTTAGGGTTAGGGTTAGGGTTAGGGTTAGGGTTAGGGTTAGGGTTAGGGTTAGGGTTAGGGTTAGGGTTAGGGTTAGGGTTAGGGTTAGGGTTAGGGTTAGGGTTAGGGTTAGGGTTAGGGTTAGGGTTAGGGTTAGGGTTATAGGGGAATACGAAAATTTAGGTATGTGACTCATTTGGGTACTAACCAATCAGAGAAGAGTTAGGGTTGAAAGTTAGGGTTGAAAGTTAGGGTTGAAAGTTAGGGTTGAAAGTTAGGGTTGACACTTAGGATTATTTTTCTATTTTTGTTTGGCCCAGGGTTATAGGGGAATACGAAAATTTAGGTATGTGACTCATTTGGGTACTAACCAATCAGAGAAGAGTTAGGGTTGAAAGTTAGGGTTGAAAGTTAGGGTTGAAAGTTAGGGTTGAAAGTTAGGGTTGAAAGTTAGGGTTGAAAGTTAGGGTTGACACTTAGGATTATTTTTCTATTTTTGTTTGGCCCAGGGTTATAGGGGAATACGAAAATTTAGGTATGTGACTCATTTGGGTACTAACCAATCAGAGAAGAGTTAGGGTTGAAAGTTAGGGTTGAAAGTTAGGGTGGAAAGTTAGGGTTGAAAGTTAGGGTTGAAAGTTAGGGTTGACACTTAGGATTATTTTTCTATTTTTGTTTGGCCCAGGGTTATAGGGGAATACGAAAATTTAGGTATGTGACTCATTTGGGTACTAACCAATCAGAGAAGAGTTAGGGTTGAAAGTTAGGGTTGAAAGTTAGGGTTGAAAGTTAGGGTTGAAAGTTAGGATTATTTTTCTATTTTTGTTTGGCCCAGGGTGATAGGGGAATACGAAAATTTAGGTATGTGACTCATTTGGGTACTAACCAATCAGAGAAGAGTTAGGGTTGAAAGTTAGGGTTGAAAGTTAGGGTTGAAAGTTAGGGTTGAAAGTTAGGGTTGACATTTAGGATTATTTTTCTATTTTTGTTTGGCCCAGGGTTATAGGGGAATACGAAAATTTAGGTATGTGACTCATTTGGGTACTAACCAATCAGAGAAGAGTTAGGGTTGAAAGTTAGGGTTGAAAGTTAGGGTTGAAAGTTAGGGTTGAAAGTTAGGGTTGAAAGTTAGGGTTGAAAGTTAGGGTTGAAAGTTAGGGTTGACACTTAGGATTATTTTTCTATTTTTGTTTGGCCCAGGGTTATAGGGGAATACGAAAATTTAGGTATGTGACTCATTTGGGTACTAACCAATCAGAGAAGAGTTAGGGTTGAAAGTTAAGGTTGAAAGTTAGGGTTGAAAGTTAGGGTTGACACTTAGGATTATTTTTCTATTTTTGTTTGGCCCAGGGTTATAGGGGAATACGAAAATTTAGGTATGTGACTCATTTGGGTACTAACCAATCAGAGAAGAGTTAGGGTTGAAAGTTAGGGTTGAAAGTTAGGGTTGAAAGTTAGGGTTGAAAGTTAGGGTTGACACTTAGGATTATTTTTCTATTTTTGTTTGGCCCAGGGTTATAGGGGAATACGAAAATTTAGGTATGTGACTCATTTGGGTACTAACCAATCAGAGAAGAGTTAGGGTTGAAAGTTAGGGTTGAAAGTTAGGGTTGACACTTAGGATTATTTTTCTATTTTTGTTTGGCCCAGGGTTATAGGGGAATACGAAAATTTAGGTGTGTGACTCATTTGGGTACTAACCAATCAGAGAAGAGTTAGGGTTGAAAGTTAGGGTTGAAAGTTAGGGTTGAAAGTTAGGGTTAGGGTTAGGGTTAGGGTTAGGGTTAGGGTTAGGGTTAGGGTTAGGGTTAGGGTTATAGGGGAATACGAAAATTTAGGTATGTGACTCATTTGGGTACTAACCAATCAGAGAAGAGTTAGGGTTGAAAGTTAAGGTTGAAAGTTAGGGTTGAAAGTTAGGGTTGACACTTAGGATTATTTTTCTATTTTTGTTTGGCCCAGGGTTATAGGGGAATACGAAAATTTAGGGTTAGGGTTAGGGTTAGGGTTAGGGTTAGGGTTAGGGTTAGGGTTAGGGTTAGGGTTAGGGTTAGGGTTATAGGGGAATACGAAAATTTAGGTATGTGACTCATTTGGGTACTAACCAATCAGAGAAGAGTTAGGGTTGAAAGTTAGGGTTGAAAGTTAGGGTTGAAAGTTAGGGTTGAAAGTTAGGGTTGAAAGTTAGGGTTGACACTTAGGATTATTTTTCTATTTTTGTTTGGCCCAGGGTTATAGGGGAATACGAAAATTTAGGTATGTGACTCATTTGGGTACTAACCAATCAGAGAAGAGTTAGGGTTGAAAGTTAGGGTTGAAAGTTAGGGTTGAAAGTTAGGGTTGAAAGTTAGGGTTGACACTTAGGATTATTTTTCTATTTTTGTTTGGCCCAGGGTTATAGGGGAATACGAAAATTTAGGTATGTGACTCATTTGGGTACTAACCAATCAGAGAAGAGTTAGGGTTGAAAGTTAGGGTTGAAAGTCAGGGTTGAAAGTCAGGGTTGAAAGTTAGGGTTGAAAGTTAGGGTTGACACTTAGGATTATTTTTCTATTTTTGTTTGGCCCAGGGTTATAGGGGAATACGAAAATTTAGGGTTAGGGTTAGGGTTAGGGTTAGGGTTAGGGTTATAGGGGAATACGAAAATTTAGGTATGTGACTCATTTGGGTACTAACCAATCAGAGAAGAGTTAGGGTTGAAAGTTAGGGTTGAAAGTTAGGGTTGAAAGTTAGGGTTGAAAGTTAGGGTTGAAAGTTAGGGTTGACACTTAGGATTATTTTTCTATTTTTGTTTGGCCCAGGGTTATAGGGGAATACGAAAATTTAGGTATGTGACTCATTTGGGTACTAACCAATCAGAGAAGAGTTAGGGTTGAAAGTTAGGGTTGAAAGTTAGGGTTGAAAGTTAGGGTTGAAAGTTAGGGTTGAAAGTTAGGGTTGACACTTAGGATTATTTTTCTATTTTTGTTTGGCCCAGGGTTATAGGGGAATACGAAAATTTAGGTATGTGACTCATTTGGGTACTAACCAATCAGAGAAGAGTTAGGGTTGAAAGTTAGGGTTGAAAGTTAGGGTTGAAAGTTAGGGTTGAAAGTTAGGGTTGAAAGTTAGGATTATTTTTCTATTTTTGTTTGGCCCAGGGTTATAGGGGAATACGAAAATTTAGGTATGTGACTCATTTGGGTACTAACCAATCAGAGAAGAGTTAGGGTTGAAAGTTAGGGTTGAAAGTTAGGGTTGAAAGTTAGGGTTGAAAGTTAGGGTTGAAAGTTAGGGTTGACACTTAGGATTATTTTTCTATTTTTGTTTGGCCCAGGGTTATAGGGGAATACGAAAATTTAGGTATGTGACTCATTTGGGTACTAACCAATCAGAGAAGAGTTAGGGTTGAAAGTTAGGGTTGAAAGTTAGGGTTGAAAGTTAGGGTTGACACTTAGGATTATTTTTCTATTTTTGTTTGGCCCAGGGTTATAGGGGAATACGAAAATTTAGGTATGTGACTCATTTGGGTACTAACCAATCAGAGAAGAGTTAGGGTTGAAAGTTAGGGTTGAAAGTTAGGGTTGACACTTAGGATTAGGGTTAGGGTTAGGGTTAGGGTTAGGGTTAGGGTTAGGGTTAGGGTTAGGGTTAGGGTTATAGGGGAATACGAAAATTTAGGTATGTGACTCATTTGGGTACTAACCAATCAGAGAAGAGTTAGGGTTGAAAGTTAGGGTTGAAAGTTAGGGTTGAAAGTTAGGGTTGAAAGTTAGGGTTGAAAGTTAGGGTTGACAGTTAGGATTATTTTTCTATTTTTGTTTGGCCCAGGGTTATAGGGGAATACGAAAATTTAGGTATGTGACTCATTTGGGTACTAACCAATCAGAGAAGAGTTAGGGTTGAAAGTTAGGGTTGAAAGTTAGGGTTGAAAGTTAGGGTTGACACTTAGGATTATTTTTCTATTTTTGTTTGGCCCAGGGTTATAGGGGAATACGAAAATTTAGGTATGTGACTCATTTGGGTACTAACCAATCAGAGAAGAGTTAGGGTTGAAAGTTAGGGTTGAAAGTTTGGGTTGAAAGTTAGGGTTGAAAGTTAGGGTTGACACTTAGGATTATTTTTCTATTTTTGTTTGGCCCACGGTTATAGGGGAATACGAAAATTTAGGTATGTGACTCATTTGGGTACTAACCAATCAGAGAAGAGTTAGGGTTGAAAGTTAGGGTTGAAAGTTAGGGTTGAAAGTTAGGGTTGGGTTAGGGTTAGGGTTAGGGTTAGGGTTAGGGTTTTAGGGTTAGGGTTAGGGTTAGGGTTTTAGGGTTAGGGTTAGGGTTAGGGTTAGGGTTAGGGTTAGGGTTAGGGTTAGGGTTAGGGTTAGGGTTAGGGTTAGGGTTAGGGTTATAGGGGAATACGAAAATTTAGGTATGTGACTCATTTGGGTACTAACCAATCAGAGAAGAGTTAGGGTTGAAAGTTAGGGTTGAAAGTTAGGGTTGAAAGTTAGGGTTGAAAGTTAGGGTTGAAAGTTAGGGTTGACACTTAGGATTATTTTTCTATTTTTGTTTGGCCCAGGGTTATAGGGGAATACGAAAATTTAGGTATGTGACTCATTTGGGTACTAACCAATCAGAGAAGAGTTAGGGTTAGCGTTGAAAGTTAGGGTTAGGGTTGACCCTTACGATTATTTTTGTATTTGTGTTTGGTGAAAAAAGAATAGAACATTTTTAGTTATGTGACTCATTTAGGTACTTGGCCAATGAGAGTTAAGTTCTGAACAATTTAGGGAGGGTGTGGTTTGGGGTTGAAAGTGTGGTAAGAAAAAGTGTAAGTGGGTAAGAACGTGAGGGAGGTTGTGGGTAGGTGGGTGAGGGAGGTTTAGGGATGTATGGTGGGTGTGGGTAAGGAGGTTGAAGGTTTTTGAGGGAAGGTGGATGATGAAGAGAGTGGGTAGGTGGTGTTGAAGGTGGATTAGGGAGGGTGAGTAAATGTGTCTGGGAGGGTGAGGATGAAGGTGGGTGAAAAAAGTGTGGGTCAGTTCAGGTATGGGTGAGTGGGCAAGGGTGAGGCTGGGTATTGGTGTGCAGGTAAGGGTGGTGAAGGTGAATTTTAATATGGATGATGAGGGTAGAAGGTGGGTGAGGGAGGTTGGGTGAAGGAGGGTGTGGGAAGGTGATGTTGAAGGTGGGTGAGGGATGGTTAATATGGGTATAGGAGGCTTTGTAGGTAAGGTTGAGGCCAGTAAGGTAGAGTGAACATGGGTGAGGGAGGGTGAAGATTAAGGTGGAAGAGGGAGGGTGTGTTTAAGTGGGGTTAAAGGTTGGTGAATGTAGGTGAGGTAGGGGGATGAGTGAAGGTGTGGGTGAGTGAAGGTGTTGGTGAGGGGGCAATGGTGGGTGGGTGAAGGTGGATGAGTGTGAGGGTGAAGGTGGATGAGGTGGTGGGTGATAGTGAACATGGGTCAAGAGCGGGTGAGGGAGGGCATGGAATCAGTCTGTGAGCCTGCCCTTTCTATTTTGTTGTATATATTCTATTCCCTATCCAATTGACATGTTGCATTTATATGCAGTTAGTCATTCAAAAATTTGAAAACTCTTGCATTCGTTGCATGTTAGCGAGAGGCACCCTTAGAGGTAAAGAGCTAGCTTTTACCTCACTACTAAGTACTTGGACATTGAGGACTAGATCCGTTTTGTACAGAGCGGAGCTTCTCCTCTGCCGTATGCTAGGAGTGAAGAAGCACTACTGTCTATCGTCCGTAAAGGGGTATGCTTTCTTCCCCCAATTTACAGTCGAGCTAGCGCTGCAGATGGGACAGTAGCGAAGAGTTCACTGCCTGACTCTAAAAGGGCACACTCGTGTAAAGGGAGAGAAATCAACTCAAAGCTTTATATCCTGAGAGATAAAAGCAATGCATTGTGTAGGTGTACTCACTTACCTCAACTACTTACCTCCTTGTTAGTATGTCCTTTGTGAACATCATCTTGATAGACGAACTTACCTATTTTCATACTGCAAATAAATTTTACCCAAGATAAGTGAAAAAATATAATGCAATCCCCTTTAGAGCAATGCAGTTGAGGACCCTCTTTCACTGATGGACTAAATAAACAATGCTTAGACTGAGTGAGAGAGGGGTTTGTGAGAGAGAGGGGAGAGTGGTAGTCCTTGAAAGAGAGAGAGAAAGAAAGGACATTTGTGAGAGTAAAATACAGGTGATTTAGAAGGAGCAGGGATGCTAGTCAGGGAGAGTAATAGAGAGCAGGGAGAGAAAGAGAGGGTGTGAGAAAGAAAAAGAGAGAGAGAGAAGTGGAAGAAAGAAATGTGTGTGAGAGCAAGAGACGGGTTGAAGTGAAAGAGATAGAGTGGGAGTAAGAGAGAAAAAAATTGAGAGAAGGGAGAGGGAGAGAGAAGGGAGAGGGAGAGAGAAGAGAGGGAGAGAGAAGGGAGAGAGAGAAAGCAGGGAGAGACAAGTGTGAGAGGAGGGACAGAGAAGGGAGAGGGAGAGAGAAGGGAGAGGGAGAGAAAAGGAAAAGGGAGAGAAAATGAAAAGGGAGAGAGAAGGAAATGGAGATAGAAGGAAGAGGGAGAGAGAATGGAGAGACAAGGGAGAGGGAGAGACAAGGAAAGGGAGAGAGAAGGGATAGTGAGAGAAAAGGGAGAGGGAGAGAGATGGAAGTGACAAGGGAGAGAGGAGGGAGAGAGAAGGGAGAGGGAGAGCGAAGGAAAGGAGAGGGGAAAGGAAAAGGGAGAGAATGGAGAGACAAGGAAAAGGGAGAGCATGGAAAGTGAGAGAGAAGGAAGAAGGAGAGAGAAGGAAGAGGGAGAGAGATGGGATAGGGAGAGAGAAGGGAGAGAGAAGGCAGAGGGATAGAGAAGGGAGTGAGAAAAGGGAGAGAGAAGGGAGAGAGAAAGAAAAGGGAGAGAGAAGGGAGAGGGAGAGACAAGGAAAGGGAGAGATAAGGGATAGGGAGAGAGAAGGGATAGGGAGAGAGAGAAGGGATAGGGAGAGGAAGAAGGGATACGGAGAGAGAGAAGGTAGATGTAGAGAGAAGGGAGATGGAGAGAGAAGGGAGAGGGAGAGAGAAGGGTGAGGGAGAGAAAAGGAAAAGGGAAAGAAAAGGAAAAGGGAGAGAAAAGGAAAAGGGAGAGAAAAGGAAAAGGGAGAGAAAAGTAAAAGGGAGAGAAAAGGAAAAGAAAAGGGAGAGAAAAGGGAGAGAAAAGGGAGAGAAAAGGGAGAGAAAAGGGAGAGAAAAGGGAGAGAGAAGGCAAAATGAGAGAGAAGGTAAAGGGAGAGAGAAGGAAAAGGGAGAGAGAAGGAAAGGGAGATAGAAGGAAAAGGGAGAGAGAAGGAAGAGGGAGAGAGAAGGAAGAGGGAGAGAGAATGGAGAGACAAGGGAGAGGGAGAGACAAGGAAAGGGAGAGAGAAGGGATAGGGAGAGAGAAGGGATAGGGAGAGAGAAGGGAGAGGGAGAGAGAAGGGAGAGGGAGAGAGTGATGAGGGAGTGACAAGGAAAAGGGAGAGAGAAGGGAGAGGGAGAGAGAAGGGAGAGGGAGAGAGGAGAGAGAGAAGGGAGAGAGAGAAGGGAGAGGGATAGACAGAGAGAAGGAAGAGGGTGCGAGAGAAGGGAAAGGGAGAGAGAGAGAAGGGAGAGGGGGAGAGAGAGGTAGAGGGAATGATCAGGGAGTTATAAGGGAGAGGGATAGAGAAGGGAGGGGGAGAGAGAGAGAGAAGGGAGTGGAGAGAGAGAGAAGGGAGAGGGAGAGCAAAGGAAAGGGGAGGGGAAAGGAAAAGGGAGAGAATGGAGAGACAAGGAAAAGGGAGAGAGATTGGAAAGGGAGAGAGAAGGAAGAGGGAGAGAGAAGGAAGAGGGAGAGAGAATGGATAGGGAGAGAGAAGGGAGAGAGAAGGCAGAGGGATAGAGAAGGGAGTGAGAAAATGGAGAGAGAAAGAAAAGGGAGAGAGAAGGAAAAGGGAGAGAGAAGGAAAAGGGAGAGAGAAGGAAAGGGAGATAGAAGGAAAAGGGAGAGAGAATGAGAAGGGAGAGAGAATGGAGAGACAAGGAAGAGGGAGAGACAAGGAAAGGGAGAGAGAAGGGATAGGGAGAGCGAAGGAAGAGGGAGAGAGAAAAGGGAGAGAGAGAGAGAAGGGAGAGAAAGAGAGTGATGAGGGAGTGACAAGGAAAAGGGAGAGAGAAGGGAGAGGGAGAGAGAAGGGAGAGGGAGAGAGGAGAGAGAAAAGGGAGAGAGAGAGAAGGGAGAGGGAGAGAGAGAGGTAGAGGGAATGACGAGGGAGTTATAAGGGAGAGGGAGAGAGAAGGGAGGGGGAGAGAGAGAGAAGGGAGTGGAGAGAGAGAGAAGGGAGTGGAGAGAGAGAGAAGGGAGAGGGAGAGCGAAGGAAAGGGGAGGCAAGGAAAAGGGAGAGAATGGAGAGATAAGGAAAAGGGAGAGAGCATGGAAAGGGAGAGAGCATGGAAAGGGAGTGAGAAGTAAGAGGGAGAGAGAAGGAAGAGGGAGAGATAAGGGATAGGGAGAGAGAATGGAGAGACAAGGGAGAGGGAGAGACAAGGAAAGGGAGAGAGAAGGGATAGGGAGAGAGAAGGGAGAGGGAGAGAGAAGGGGGTGACAAGGGAGAGAGGAGGGAGAGAGAAGGGAGAGGGAGAGAGAAGGAAAAGGGAGGGAAAAGGAAAATGGAAAGAGAGAATGGAAAGGGAGAGAGAAGGAAGATGGAGAGAGAAGGAAGATGGAGAGAGAAGGAAGATGGAGAGAGAAGGAAGATGGGGAGAGAAGGAAGAGGGAGAGGGAAGGAAGAGGGAGAGAGAATGGAGAGACAAGGGAGAGGTAGAAACAAGGGAGAGGGAGCGACAAGGGATAGGGAGAGAGAAGGAAGAGGGAGAGAGAGAAGGGATAGGGAGAGAGAGAAGGGATAGGGAGAGAGAGAAGGGATAGGGAGAGAGAGAAGGGATAGGGAGAGAGAGAAGGTAGATGTAGAGAGAAGGGAGATGGAGAAAGAAGGAAGATGGAGAAGGGAGAGAGAGAGAAGGGAGAGAGAGAGAGTGATGAGGGAGTGACAAGGAAAAGGGATTGAGAAGGGAGAGGGAGAGAGAAGGTAGAGGGAGAGAGGAGAGAGAGAAGGGAGAGAGAGAAGGGAGAGGGAGAGGGAAGGAAGAGGGAGAGAGAAGGAAGAGGGAGAGAGAAGGAAGAGGGAGAGAGAAGGAAGAGGGAGAGAGAATGGAGAGACAAGGGAGAGGTAGAAACAAGGGAGAGGGAGCGACAAGGGATAGGGAGAGAGAAGGAAGAGGGAGAGAGAGAAGGAAGAGGGAGAGAGAGAAGGAAGAGGGAGAGAGAGAAGGAAGAGGGAGAGAGAGAAGGGATACGGAGAGAGAGAAGGTAGATGTAGAGAGAAGGGAGATGGAGAAGAAGGAAGATGGAGAAGGGAGAGAGAGAGAGAGAGAGAGAGAGAGAGAGAGAGAGATGAGGGAGTGACAAGGAAAATGGAGAGAGAAGGGAGAGTGAGAGAGAAGGGAGAGGGAGAGAGGAGAGAGAAGGGAGAGAGAGAAGAGAGAGGGAGAGACAGAGAGAAGGAAGAGGGTGAGAGAGAAAGGAATGGTTGAGAGAGAGGAGGGAGAGGGAATGACGAGGGAGTTATAAGGGAGAGGGAGAGAGAAGGGAGGGGGAGAGAGAGAAGGGAGTGGAGAGAGAGAGAAGGGAGAGGGAGAGCGAAGGAAAGGGTAGGGGAAAGGAAAAGGGAGAGAATGGAGAGATAAGGAAAAGGGAGATAGCATGGATAGGGAGAGAGACGGAAGAGGGAGAGAGAAGGAAGAGGGAGAGAGAAGGGATAGGGAGAGAGAAGGGAGAGAAAGGCAGAGGGATAGAGAAGGGAGTGAGAAAAGGGAGAGAGAAAGAAAAGGGAGAGAGAAGGGAAAAGGAGAGAGAAGGAAAAGGGAGAGAGAAGGAAAAGGGAGAGAGAAGGAAAGGGAGAGGGAAGGAAAAGGGAGAGAGAATGGAGAGACAAGGGAGAGGGAGAGACAAGGAAAGGGAGAGAGAAGGGATAGGGAGAGAGAAGGGAGAGGGAGAGAGGAGGGGGTGACAAGGGAGAGAGGAGGGAGAGAGAAGGGAGAGGGAGAGAGAAGGAAAAGGGAGCGGAAAGGAAAAGGGAGAGAGAATGGAAAGGGAGAGAGAAGGAAGATGGAGAGAGAAGGAAGATGGAGAGAGAAGGAAGATGGAGAGAGAAGGAAGAGGGAGAGGGAAGGAAGAGGGAGAGGGAAGGAAGAGGGAGAGAGAATGGAGAGACAAGGGAGAGGTAGAAACAAGGCAGAGGGAGCGACAAGGGATAGGGAGAGAGAAGGAAGAGGGAGAGAGAAAAGGGATAGGGAGAGAGAGAAGGGATATGGAGAGAGAGAAGGGATACGGAGAGAGAGAAGGGATACGGAGAGAGAGAAGGTAGATGTAGAGAGAAGGGAGATGGAGAAAGAAGGAAGATGGAGAAGGGAGAGAGAGAGAAGGGAGAGAGAGAGAGAGAGGGAGAGAGAGAGAGTGATGAGGGAGTGACAAGGAAAAGGGAGAGAGAAGGGAGAGAGAAGGGAGAGGGAGAGAGGAGAGAGAGAAGGGAGAGAGAGAGAAGGGAGAGGGAGAGACAGAGAGAAGGAAGAGGGTGAGAGAGAAGGGAAAGGGAGAGAGAGAGAAGGGAGAGAGAGAAGGGAGAGGGAGAGAGAGAGGTAGAGGGAATGACGAGGGAGTTATAAGGGAGAGGGAGAGAGAAGGGAGGGGGAGAGAGAGAGAGAAGGGAGTGGAGAGAGAGAGAAGGGAGAGGGAGAGCGAAGGAAAGGGGAGGGGAAAGGAAAAGGGAGAGAATGGAGAGATAAGGAAAAGGGAGAGAGCATGGAGAGGGAGAGAGAAGGGAGAGGGAGAGAGGAGAGAGAGAAGGGAGAGTGAGAGAAGGGAGAGGGAGAGACAGAGAGAAGGAAGAGGGTGAGTGAGAAGGGAAAGGGAGAGAGAGAGAAGGGAGAGGGAGAGAGAGAGGTAGAGGGAATGACGAGGGAGTTATAAGGGAGAGGGAGAGAGAAGGGAGGGGGAGAGAGAGAGAGAAGGGAGTGGAGAGAGAGAGAGAAGGGAGAGGGAGAGCGAAGGAAAGGGGAGGGGAAAGGAAAAGGGAGAGAATGGAAAGATAAGGAAAAGGGAGAGAGCATGGAAAGGGAGAGAGAAGTAAGAGGGAGAGAGAAGGAAGAGGGAGAGAGAAGGTATAGGGAGAGAGAAGGGAGAGGGAGATAGAAGGGGGTGACAAGGGAGAGAGGAGGGAGAGAGAAGGGAGAGGGAGAGAGAAGGAAAAGGGAGGGAAAAGGAAAATGGAAAGAGAGAATGGAAAGGGAGAGAGAAGGAAGATGGAGAGAGAAGGAAGATGGAGAGAGAAGGAAGATGGAGAGAGAAGGAAGATGGGGAGAGAAGGAAGAGGGAGAGGGAAGGAAGAGGGAGAGAGAATGGAGAGACAAGGGAGAGGTAGAAACAAGGGAGAGGGAGCGACAAGGGATAGGGAGAGAGAAGGAAGAGGGAGAGAGAGAAGGGATAGGGAGAGAGAGAAGGGATAGGGAGAGAGAGAAGGGATAGGGAGAGAGAGAAGGGATAGGGAGAGAGAGAAGGTAGATGTAGAGAGAAGGGAGATGGAGAAAGAAGGAAGATGGAGAAGGGAGAGAGAGAGAAGGGAGAGAGAGAGAGTGATGAGGGAGTGACAAGGAAAAGGGATTGAGAAGGGAGAGGGAGAGAGAAGGTAGAGGGAGAGAGGAGAGAGAGAAGGGAGAGAGAGAAGGGAGAGGGAGAGGGAAGGAAGAGGGAGAGAGAAGGAAGAGGGAGAGAGAAGGAAGAGGGAGAGAGAAGGAAGAGGGAGAGAGAATGGAGAGACAAGGGAGAGGTAGAAACAAGGGAGAGGGAGCGACAAGGGATAGGGAGAGAGAAGGAAGAGGGAGAGAGAGAAGGAAGAGGGAGAGAGAGAAGGAAGAGGGAGAGAGAGAAGGAAGAGGGAGAGAGAGAAGGGATACGGAGAGAGAGAAGGTAGATGTAGAGAGAAGGGAGATGGAGAAGAAGGAAGATGGAGAAGGGAGAGAGAGAGAGAGAGAGAGAGAGAGAGAGAGAGAGAGATGAGGGAGTGACAAGGAAAATGGAGAGAGAAGGGAGAGTGAGAGAGAAGGGAGAGGGAGAGAGGAGAGAGAAGGGAGAGAGAGAAGAGAGAGGGAGAGACAGAGAGAAGGAAGAGGGTGAGAGAGAAAGGAATGGTTGAGAGAGAGGAGGGAGAGGGAATGACGAGGGAGTTATAAGGGAGAGGGAGAGAGAAGGGAGGGGGAGAGAGAGAAGGGAGTGGAGAGAGAGAGAAGGGAGAGGAGAGCGAAGGAAAGGGTAGGGGAAAGGAAAAGGGAGAGAATGGAGAGATAAGGAAAAGGGAGATAGCATGGAAAGGGAGAGAGACGGAAGAGGGAGAGAGAAGGAAGAGGGAGAGAGAAGGGATAGGGAGAGAGAAGGGAGAGAAAGGCAGAGGGATAGAGAAGGGAGTGAGAAAAGGGAGAGAGAAAGAAAAGGGAGAGAGAAGGGAAAAGGAGAGAGAAGGAAAAGGGAGAGAGAAGGAAAAGGGAGAGAGAAGGAAAGGGAGAGGGAAGGAAAAGGGAGAGAGAATGGAGAGACAAGGGAGAGGGAGAGACAAGGAAAGGGAGAGAGAAGGGATAGGGAGAGAGAAGGGAGAGGGAGAGAGGAGGGGGTGACAAGGGAGAGAGGAGGGAGAGAGAAGGGAGAGGGAGAGAGAAGGAAAAGGGAGCGGAAAGGAAAAGGGAGAGAGAAGGAAGATGGAGAGAGAAGGACGATGGAGAGAGAAGGAAGATGGAGAGAGAAGGAAGATGGAGAGAGAAGGAAGAGGGAGAGGGAAGGAAGAGGGAGAGGGAAGGAAGAGGGAGAGAGAATGGAGAGACAAGGGAGAGGTAGAAACAAGGCAGAGGGAGCGACAAGGGATAGGGAGAGAGAAGGAAGAGGGAGAGAGAAAAGGGATAGGGAGAGAGAGAAGGGATACGGAGAGAGAGAAGGGATACGGAGAGAGAGAAGGGATACGGAGAGAGAGAAGGTAGATGTAGAGAGAAGGGAGATGGAGAAAGAAGGAAGATGGAGAAGGGAGAGAGAGAGAAGGGAGAGAGAGAGAGAGAGGGAGAGAGAGAGAGTGATGAGGGAGTGACAAGGAAAAGGGAGAGAGAAGGGAGAGAGAAGGGAGAGGGAGAGAGGAGAGAGAGAAGGGAGAGAGAGAGAAGGGAGAGGGAGAGACAGAGAGAAGGAAGAGGGTGAGAGAGAAGGGAAAGGGAGAGAGAGAGAAGGGAGAGAGAGAAGGGAGAGGGAGAGAGAGAGGTAGAGGGGATGACGAGGGAGTTATAAGGGAGAGGGAGAGAGAAGGGAGGGGGAGAGAGAGAGAGAAGGGAGTGGAGAGAGAGAGAAGGGAGAGGGAGAGCGAAGGAAAGGGGAGGGAAAGGAAAAGGGAGAGAATGGAGAGATAAGGAAAAGGGAGAGAGCATGGAGAGGGAGAGAGAAGGGAGAGGGAGAGAGGAGAGAGAGAAGGGAGAGTGAGAGAAGGGAGAGGGAGAGACAGAGAGAAGGAAGAGGGTGAGTGAGAAGGGAAAGGGAGAGAGAGAGAGAAGGGAGAGGGAGAGAGAGAGGTAGAGGGAATGACGAGGGAGTTATAAGGGAGAGGGAGAGAGAAGGGAGGGGGAGAGAGAGAGAGAAGGGAGTGGAGAGAGAGAGAGAAGGGAGAGGGAGAGCGAAGGAAAGGGGAGGGGAAAGGAAAAGGGAGAGAATGGAAAGATAAGGAAAAGGGAGAGAGCATGGAAAGGGAGAGAGAAGTAAGAGGGAGAGAGAAGGAAGAGGGAGAGAGAAGGTATAGGGAGAGAGAAGGGAGAGGGAGATAGAAGGGTGGTGACAAGGGAGAGAGGAGGGAGAGAGAAGGGAGAGGGAGAGAGAAGGAAAAGGGAGGGAAAAGGAAAATGGAAAGAGAGAATGGAAAGGGAGAGAGAAGGAAGATGGAGAGAGAAGGAAGATGGAGAGAGAAGGAAGATGGAGAGAGAAAGGAAGATGGGGAGAGAAGGAAGAGGGAGAGGGAAGGAAGAGGGAGAGAGAATGGAGAGACAAGGGAGAGGTAGAAACAAGGGAGAGGGAGCGACAAGGGATAGGGAGAGAGAAGGAAGAGGGAGAGAGAGAAGGGATAGGGAGAGAGAGAAGGGATAGGGAGAGAGAGAAGGGATAGGGAGAGAGAGAAGGGATAGGGAGAGAGAGAAGGTAGATGTAGAGAGAAGGGAGATGGAGAAAGAAGGAAGATGGAGAAGGGAGAGAGAGAGAAGGGAGAGAGAGAGAGTGATGAGGGAGTGACAAGGAAAAGGGATTGAGAAGGGAGAGGGAGAGAGAAGGTAGAGGGAGAGAGGAGAGAGAGAAGGGAGAGAGAGAAGGGAGAGGGAGAGGGAAGGAAGAGGGAGAGAGAAGGAAGAGGGAGAGAGAAGGAAGAGGGAGAGAGAAGGAAGAGGGAGAGAGAATGGAGAGACAAGGGAGAGGTAGAAACAAGGGAGAGGGAGCGACAAGGGATAGGGAGAGAGAAGGAAGAGGGAGAGAGAGAAGGAAGAGGGAGAGAGAGAAGGAAGAGGGAGAGAGAGAAGGAAGAGGGAGAGAGAGAAGGGATACGGAGAGAGAGAAGGTAGATGTAGAGAGAAGGGAGATGGAGAAGAAGGAAGATGGAGAAGGAGAGAGAGAGAGAGAGAGAGAGAGAGAGAGAGAGAGAGAGAGAGAGAGAGATGAGGGAGTGACAAGGAAAATGGAGAGAGAAGGGAGAGTGAGAGAGAAGGGAGAGGGAGAGAGGAGAGAGAAGGGAGAGAGAGAAGAGAGAGGGAGAGACAGAGAGAAGGAAGAGGGTGAGAGAGAAAGGAATGGTTGAGAGAGAGGAGGGAGAGGGATGACGAGGGAGTTATAAGGGAGAGGGAGAGAGGGAGAGAGAAGGGAGGGGGAGAGAGAGAAGGGAGTGGAGAGAGAGAGAAGGGAGAGGGAGAGCGAAGGAAAGGGTAGGGGAAAGGAAAAGGGAGAGAATGGAGAGATAAGGAAAAGGGAGATAGCATGGAAAGGGAGAGAGACGGAAGAGGGAGAGAGAAGGAAGAGGGAGAGAGAAGGGATAGGGAGAGAGAAGGGAGAGAAAGGCAGAGGGATAGAGAAGGGAGTGAGAAAAGGGAGAGAGAAAGAAAAGGGAGAGAGAAGGGAAAAGGAGAGAGAAGGAAAAGGGAGAGAGAAGGAAAAGGGAGAGAGAAGGAAAGGGAGAGCGAAAGAAGAGGGAGAGAGAAAAGGGAGAGAGAGAGAGAAGGGGAGAGAGAGAGTGATGAGGGAGTGACAAGGAAAAGGGAGAGAGAAGGGAGAGGGATAGAGAAGGTAGAGGGAGAGGGAGAGAGAAGGAAGAGGGTGAGAGAGAAGGGAAAGGGAGAGAGAGAAGGGAGAGGGAATGACGAGGGAGTTATAAGGGAGAGGGAGAGAGAAGGGAGGGGGAGAGAGAGAGAGAAGGGAGTGGAGAGAGAGAGAAGGAGAGGGAGAGCAAAGGAAAGGGGAGGGGAAAGGAAAAGGGAGAGAATGGAGAGACAAGGAAAAGGGAGAGAGATTGGAAAGGGAGAGAGAAGGAAGAGGGAGAGAGAAGGAAGAGGGAGAGAGAAGGAAGAGGGAGAGAGAATGGATAGGGAGAGAGAAGGGAGAGAGAAGGCAGAGGGATAGAGAAGGGAGTGAGAAAAGGGAGAGAGAAGGAGAGAGAAAGAAAAGGGAGAGAGAAGGAAAAGGGAGAGAGAAGGAAAGGGAGAGAGAAGGAAAAGGGAGAGAGAAGGAAAGGGAGATAGAAGGAAAAGGGAGAGAGAAGGAGAAGGGATAGAGAATGGAGAGACAAGGGAGAGGGAGAGACAAGGAAAGGGAGAGAGAAGGGATAGGGAGAGAGAAGGGAGAGGGAGAGAGAAGAGGGTGACAAGGGAGAGAGGAGGGAGAGAGAATGGAGAGGGAGAGAGAAGGAAAAGGGAGAGAGAAGGGAGAGGGATAGAGAAGGTAGAGGGAGAGGGAGAGAGAAGGAAGAGGGTGAGAGAGAAGGGAAAGGGAGAGAGAGAAGGGAGAGGGAATGACGAGGGAGTTATAAGGGAGAGGGAGAGAGAAGGGAGGGGGAGAGAGAGAGAGAAGGGAGTGGAGAGAGAGAGAAGGGAGAGGGAGAGCAAAGGAAAGGGGAGGGGAAAGGAAAAGGGAGAGAATGGAGAGACAAGGAAAAGGGAGAGAGATAGGAAAGGGAGAGAGAAGGAAGAGGGAGAGAGAAGGAAGAGGGAGAGAGAAGGAAGAGGGAGAGAGAATGGATAGGGAGAGAGAAGGGAGAGAGAAGGCAGAGGGATAGAGAAGGGAGTGAGAAAAGGGAGAGAGAAGGGAGAGAGAAAGAAAAGGGAGAGAGAAGGAAAAGGGAGAGAGAAGGAAAAGGGAGAGAGAAGGAAAAGGGAGAGAGAAGGAAAGGGAGATAGAAGGAAAAGGGAGAGAGAAGGAGAAGGGATAGAGAATGGAGAGACAAGGGAGAGGGAGAGACAAGGAAAGGGAGAGAGAAGGGATAGGGAGAGAGAAGGGAGAGGGAGAGAGAAGAGGGTGACAAGGGAGAGAGGAGGGAGAGAGAATGGAGAGGGAGAGAGAAGGAAAAGGGAGAGAGAAGGGAGAGGGATAGAGAAGGTAGAGGAGAGGGAGAGAGAAGGAAGAGGGTGAGAGAGAAGGGAAAGGGAGAGAGAGAAGGGAGAGGGAATGACGAGGGAGTTATAAGGGAGAGGGAGAGAGAAGGGAGGGGGAGAGAGAGAGAGAAGGGAGTGGAGAGAGAGAGAAGGGAGAGGGAGAGCAAAGGAAAGGGGAGGGGAAAGGAAAAGGGAGAGGGGGAAAGGAAAAGG
>NW_027457303.1:0-25000 GCF_040206685.1 Ascaphus truei
ACACACACCACACAGAGAGAGACACAACACACACACACACACAGACACACACACACACAGAGACGAGACACACACACCACACACACACACACAGAGAGAGACACACACCACACACACACACACACACACAGAGAGAGACACACCACACACACACACACACACAGAGAGAGACAACACACACACACACACACACACACACAGAGAGAGACACACACACACACACACACACACACAGAGAGAGACACACACACACACACACACACACACAGAGAGAGACACACACACACACACACACACACACACACAGAGAGACACACACACACACACACACACACACAGAGAGAGACACACACACACACACACACACACAGAGAGAGACACACACCACACACCACACACACACAGAGACACACACACACACACACACACACACAGAGAGAGACACACACACACACACACACACACACACACAGAGAGAGACACACACACACACACACACACACACACACAGAGAGAGACACACACACACACACACACACACACACACAGAGAGAGACACACACACACACACACACACACACACACACACACACACAGAGAGAGACACACACACACACACACACACACACACACACACACACACACACACACACACACACACACACACACACACACACACACACACACACACACACACACACACACACACACACACAGAGAGAGACACACACACACACACACACACACACACACACACACACACACACACACACACCACACACAGAGAGAGACACACACACACACACACACACACACACACACACACACGAGAGAGACACACACACACACACACACACACACACACACAGACGAGAGACACACACACACACACAGAGAGAGACACACACACACACACACACACACACACACACACACACAGAGAGAGACACACACACACACACACACACACACACACACACACACACAGACACACACACACACACACACACACACACACACAGAGAGAGACACACACACACACACACACACACACACACACACACAGAGAGAGACACACACACACACACACACACACACACACACACACACAGAGAGAGACACACACACACACACACACACACACACACACACAGAGAGAGACACACACACACACACACACACACACACACACACACACACAGAGAGACACACACACACACACACACACACACACACTCACACACAGAGAGAGACACACACACACACACACACACACACACACACACACACACACAGAGAGAGACACACACACACACACACACACACACACACACACACACACAGAGAGAGACACACACACACACACACACACACACACACACACACAGAGAGAGACACACACACACACACACACACACACACACACACACACAGAGACACACACACACACACACACACACAGAGACACACACACACACCACACACACACAGAGACACACACACACACACACACACACACACACAGAGACACACACACACACACACACACAGAGAGAGACACACACACACACACACACACCACACAGAGAGAGAGACACACACACACACACACACACACACACAGAGAGACACACACACACACACACACACAGAGAGAGACACACACACACACACACACACACAGAGAGAGAGACACACACACACACACACACACACAGAGAGACACACACACACACACACACACAGAGAGACACACACACACACACACACACACAGAGAGACACACACACACACACACACACAGAGACACACACACACACACACACACACAGAGACACACACACACACACACACACACACACACAGAGACACACACACACACACACACACAGAGACACACACACACACACACACACACACAGAGACACACACACACACACACACACACAGAGACACACACACACACACACACACACACACAGAGACACACACACACACACACACACACACACAGAGACCACACACACACACACACACACACAGAGACACACACACACACACACACACACAGAGACACACACACACACACACACACACACAGAGACACACACACACACACACACACACACACAGAGACACACACACACACACACACACACACAGAGACACACACACACACACACACACACACACAGAGACACACACACACACACACACACACACAGAGACACACACACACACACACACACACAGAGACACACACACACACACACACACACAGAGAGACACACACACACACACACACACAGAGACACACACACACACACACACACACAGAGACACACACACACACACACACAGAGACACACACACACACACACACAGAGACACACACACACACACACACAGAGACACACACACACACACACACAGAGACACACACACACACACACACACACACAGAGACACACACACACACACACACAGAGAACACACACACACACACACACAGAGACACACACACACACACACACAGAGACACACACACACACACACACAGAGACACACACACACACACACACAGAGACACACACACACACACACACAGAGACACACACACACACACACACAGAGACACACACACACACACACACAGAGACACACACACACACACACACAGAGACACACACACACACACACACAGAGACACACACACACACACACACAGAGACACACACACACACACACACAGAGACACACACACACACACACACAGAGACACACACACACACACACACACAGAGACACACACACACACACACACAGAGACACACACAGCACACACACACAGAGACACACACACACACACACACAGAGACACACACACACAACACACACAGAGACACACACACACACACACACAGAGACACACACACACACACACAGAGACACACACACACAGATATACAACCCTGAAGGATAAATACGTGAACAAGTCTATATTCCAATTCCACCACGACATGAACCTATAAATGAAAAAGATACCAATATGGTGAAGTACGTTTATGAATAAATTATTGCGCAAGCAACAGAGGCGACGTACAATGTAGCAGAAATAACGGGCATATCAGTAACATGCTTTCAGATCGCGGCATCAAAGGGGCTGATAATCTCAGGAACCGCTCACTCCGTCTGTGCGCTCGGACGCGGAAGCGTCACTGCTCGCTCCGTCTGTGCGCTCGGACGCGGAAGCGTCACTGCTCACTCCGTCTGTGCGCTCGGACGCGGAAGCGTCACTGCTCGCTCCGTCTGTGCGCTCGGACGCGGAAGCGTCACTGCTCGCTCCGTCTGTGCGCTCGGACGCGGAAGCGTCACTGCTCGCTCCGTCTGTGCGCTCGGACGCGGAAGCGTCACTGCTCGCTCCGTCTGTGCGCTCGGACGCGGAAGCGTCACTGCTCGCTCCGTCTGTGCCTCGGACGCGGGAAACGTCACTGCTCGCTCCGTCTGTGCGCTCGGACGCGGAAGCGTCACTGCTCGCTCCGTCTGTGCGCTCGGACGCGGAAGCGTCACTGCTCGCTCCGTCTGTGCGCTCGGACGCGGAAGCGTCACTGCTCGCTCCGTCTGTGCGCTCGGACGCGGAAGCGTCACTGCTCGCTCCGTCTGTGCGCTCGGACGCGGAAGCGTCACTGCTCGCTCCGTCTGTGCGCTCGGACGCGGAAGCGTCACTGCTCGCTCCGTCTGTGCGCTCGGACGCGGAAGCGTCACTGCTCGCTCCGTCTGTGCGCTCGGACGCGGAGGCGTCACTGCTCGCTCCGTCTGTGCGCTCGGACGCGGAAGCGTCACTGCTCGCTCCGTCTGTGCGCTCGGACGCGGAAGCGTCACTGCTCGCTCCGTCTGTGCGCTCGGACGCGGAAGCGTCACTGCTCGCTCCGTCTGTGCGCTCGGACGCGGAAGCGTCACTGCTCGCTCCGTCTGTGCGCTCGGACGCGGAAGCGTCACTGCTCGCTCCGTCTGTGCGCTCGGACGCGGAAGCGTCACTGCTCGCTCCGTCTGTGCGCTCGGACGCGGAAGCGTCACTGCTCGCTCCGTCTGTGCGCTCGGACGCGGAAGCGTCACTGCTCACTCCGTCTGTGCGCTCGGACGCGGAAGCGTCACTGCTCGCTCCGTCTGTGCGCTCGGACGCGGAGGCGTCACTGCTCACTCCGTCTGTGCGCTCGGACGCGGAAGCGTCACTGCTCGCTCCGTCTGTGCGCTCGGACGCGGAAGCGTCACTGCTCGCTCCGTCTGTGCGCTCGGACGCGGAAGCGTCACTGCTCACTCCGTCTGTGCGCTCGGACGCGGAAGCGTCACTGCTCGCTCCGTCTGTGCGCTCGGACGCGGAAGCGTCACTGCTCACTCCGTCTGTGCGCTCGGGACGCGGAAGCGTCACTGCTCACTCCGTCTGTGCGCTCGGACGCGGAAGCGTCACTCCGTCTGTGCGCTCGGACGCGGAAGCGTCACTCCGTCTGTGCGCTCGGACGCGGAAGCGTCACTGCTCACTCCGTCTGTGCGCTCGGACGCGGAAGCGTCACTGCTCACTCCGTCTGTGCGCTCGGACGCGGAAGCGTCACTGCTCGCTCCGTCTGTGCGCTCGGGACGCGGAAGCGTCACTGCTCGCTCCGTCTGTGCGCTCGGACGCGGAAGCGTCACTGCTCACTCCGTCTGTGCGCTCGGACGCGGAAGCGTCACTGCTCACTCGTCTGTGCGCTCGGACGCGGAAGCGTCACTGCTCACTCCGTCTGTGCGCTCGGACGCGGAAGCGTCACTGCTCGCTCCGTCTGTGCGCTCGGACGCGGAAGCGTCACTGCTCGCTCCGTCTGTGCGCTCGGACGCGGAAGCGTCACTGCTCACTCCGTCTGTGCGCTCGGACGCGGAAGCGTCACTGCTCGCTCCGTCTGTGCGCTCGGACGCGGAAGCGTCACTGCTCGCTCCGTCTGTGCGCTCGGACGCGGAAGCGTCACTGCTCACTCCGTCTGTGCGCTCGGACGCGGAAGCGTCACTGCTCACTCCGTCTGCGCTCGGACGCGGAAGCGTCACTGCTCACTCCGTCTGTGCGCTCGGACGCGGAAGCGTCACTGCTCGCTCCGTCTGTGCGCTCGGACGCGGAAGCGTCACTGCTCGCTCCGTCTGTGCGCTCGGACGCGGAAGCGTCACTGCTCACTCCGTCTGTGCGCTCGGACGCGGAAGCGTCACTGCTCACTCCGTCTGTGCGCTCGGACGCGGAAGCGTCACTGCTCACTCCGTCTGTGCGCTCGGACGCGGAAGCGTCACTGCTCGCTCCGTCTGTGCGCTCGGACGCGGAAGCGTCACTGCTCACACCGTCTGTGCGCTCGGACGCGGAAGCGTCACTGCTCCCTCCGTCTGTGCGCTCGGACGCGGAAGCGTCACTGCTCACTCCGTCTGTGCGCTCGGACGCGGAAGCGTCACTGCTCCCTCCGTCTGTGCGCTCGGACGCGGAAGCGTCACTGCTCACTCCGTCTGTGCGCTCGGACGCGGAAGCGTCACTGCTCACTCCGTCTGTGCGCTCGGACGCGGAAGCGTCACTGCTCCCTCCGTCTGTGCGCTCGGACGCGGAAGCGTCACTGCTCACTCCGTCTGTGCGCTCGGACGCGGAAGCGTCACTGCTCACTCCGTCTGTGCGCTCGGACGCGGAAGCGTCACTGCTCACTCCGTCTGTGCGCTCGGACGCGGAAGCGTCACTGCTCGCTCCGTCTGTGCGCTCGGACGCGGAAGCGTCACTGCTCGCTCCGTCTGTGCGCTCGGACGCGGAAGCGTCACTGCTCGCTCCGTCTGTGCGCTCGGACGCGGAAGCGTCACTGCTCACTCCGTCTGTGCGCTCGGACGCGGAAGCGTCACTGCTCACTCCGTCTGTGCGCTCGGACGCGGAAGCGTCACTGCTCACTCCGTCTGTGCGCTCGGACGCGGAAGCGTCACTGCTCACTCCGTCTGTGCGCTCGGACGCAGAGGCGTCACTGCTCACTCCGTCTGTGCGCTCGGACGCGGAAGCGTCACTGCTCACTCCCTCTGTGCGCTCGGACGCGGAAGCGTCACTGCTCACTCCGTCTGTGCGCTCGGACGCGGAAGCGTCACTGCTCACTCCGTCTGTGCGCTCGGACGCGGAAGCGTCACTGCTCACTCCGTCTGTGCGCTCGGACGCGGAAGCGTCACTGCTCACTCCGTCTGTGCGCTCGGACGCGGAAGCGTCACTGCTCACTCCGTCTGTGCGCTCGGACGCGGAAGCGTCACTGCTCACTCCGTCTGTGCGCTCGGACGCGGAAGCGTCACTGCTCACTCCGTCTGTGCGCTCGGACGCAGAGGCGTCACTGCTCGCTCCGTCTGTGCGCTCGGACGCGGAAGCGTCACTGCTCGCTCCGTCTGTGCGCTCGGGACGCGGAAGCGTCACTGCTCGCTCCGTCTGTGCGCTCGGACGCGGAAGCGTCACTGCTCACTCCGTCTGTGCGCTCGGACGCGGAAGCGTCACTGCTCGCTCCGTCTGTGCGCTCGGACGCGGAAGCGTCACTGCTCACTCCGTCTGTGCGCTCGGACGCGGAAGCGTCACTGCTCACTCCGTCTGTGCGCTCGGACGCGGAAGCGTCACTGCTCACTCCGTCTGTGCGCTCGGACGCGGGAAGCGTCACTGCTCACTCCGTCTGTGCGCTCGGACGCGGAAGCGTCACTGCTCACTCCGTCTGTGCGCTCGGACGCGGAAGCGTCACTGCTCACTCCGTCTGTGCGCTCGGACGCGGAAGCGTCACTGCTCACTCCGTCTGTGCGCTCGGACGCGGAAGCGTCACTGCTCACTCCGTCTGTGCGCTCGGACGCGGAAGCGTCACTGCTCACTCCGTCTGTGCGCTCGGACGCAGAGGCGTCACTGCTCGCTCCGTCTGTGCGCTCGGACGCGGAAGCGTCACTGCTCGCTCCGTCTGTGCGCTCGGACGGCGGAAGCGTCACTGCTCACTCCGTCTGTGCGCTCGGACGCGGAAGCGTCACTGCTCACTCCGTCTGTGCGCTCGGACGCGGAAGCGTCACTGCTCACTCCGTCTGTGCGCTCGGACGCGGAAGCGTCACTGCTCACTCCGTCTGTGCGCTCGACGCAGAGGCGTCACTGCTCGCTCCGTCTGTGCGCTCGGACGCGGAAGCGTCACTGCTCGCTCCGTCTGTGCGCTCGGACGCGGAAGCGTCACTGCTCGCTCCGTCTGTGCGCTCGGACGCGGAAGCGTCACTGCTCACTCCGTCTGTGCGCTCGGACGCGGAAGCGTCACTGCTCACTCCGTCTGTGCGCTCGGACGCGGAAGCGTCACTGCTCACTCCGTCTGTGCGCTCGGACGCGGAAGCGTCACTGCTCACTCCGTCTGTGCGCTCGGACGCGGAAGCGTCACTGCTCACTCCGTCTGTGCGCTCGGACGCGGAAGCGTCACTGCTCGCTCCGTCTGTGCGCTCGGACGCGGAAGCGTCACTGCTCACTCCGTCTGTGCGCTCGGACGCGGAAGCGTCACTGCTCGCTCCGTCTGTGCGCTCGGACGCGGAAGCGTCACTGCTCACACCGTCTGTGCGCTCGGACGCGGAAGCGTCACTGCTCCCTCCGTCTGTGCGCTCGGACGCGGAAGCGTCACTGCTCACTCCGTCTGTGCGCTCGGACGCGGAAGCGTCACTGCTCCCTCCGTCTGTGCGCTCGGACGCGGAAGCGTCACTGCTCACTCCGTCTGTGCGCTCGGACGCGGAAGCGTCACTGCTCACTCCGTCTGTGCGCTCGGACGCGGAAGCGTCACTGCTCACTCCGTCTGTGCGCTCGACGCGGAAGCGTCACTGCTCGCTCCGTCTGTGCGCTCGGACGCGGAAGCGTCACTGCTCACTCCGTCTGTGCGCTCGGACGCGGAAGCGTCACTGCTCGCTCCGTCTGTGCGCTCGGACGCGGAAGCGTCACTGCTCACACCGTCTGTGCGCTCGGACGCGGAAGCGTCACTGCTCCCTCCGTCTGTGCGCTCGGACGCGGAAGCGTCACTGCTCACTCCGTCTGTGCGCTCGGACGCGGAAGCGTCACTGCTCCCTCCGTCTGTGCGCTCGGACGCGGAAGCGTCACTGCTCACTCCGTCTGTGCGCTCGGACGCGGAAGCGTCACTGCTCACTCCGTCTGTGCGTTCGGACGCGGAAGCGTCTCTGCTCACTCCGTCTGTGCGCTCGGACGAGGAAGCGTCACTGCTCACTCCGTCTCTGCGCTCGGACGCGGAAGCGTCTCTGCTCACTCCGTCTGTGTGCTCGGACGCGGAAGCGTCACTGCTCACTCCGTCTGTGCGCTCGGACGCGGAAGCGTCACTGCTCACTCGTCTGTGCGCTCGACGCGGAAGCGTCACTGCTTTAGCAGGTGCGCGGGTCCTCTGATGGTGATGTCACTCCCCTACACGGGGATACCGCTGGCTCCGTTCACTCGGGGAGATTAGCCACAGGGCTTAATTCTGAGATTGATATAACAGTCCCAATAGACTTTTAATGCGGCTTTGCAGCAAATAGAAAGACAGTTAAAAGTCCTGAATATAACAGAAAAAAGGGACATCTCCTGAGACCCGCACCCTACTAGTTTCATCTGAGTATAGACTTCTTCTGGGGCATATTACCAGGGTTATTACCCACAGCACTTCTGACCGGTCGGTCCGAGTGACAGGACACTTTAGGGTCCTACACGTCTGTTTCCCATTTGGGATTTCTTATTGGTGTTCACATGACCACTCATAGCTTATTTAGTACGCCTACATCTCCTGCTTTCTACTTAATTGATACCTGCCACTGCCGGCTAGATTAGCATTTGGTGCATATGCACATATAGCTTTTTGTGGTCTTTTGTACCCTCTCTCTCAGTGTTCAGTATTACATCAGCTGTGCGGACACTGAAAACCTTTTTATTGTTATTTGTTAAATGTGATTAATACAGTTTGATACTTTTTTGTATGCTAGCGTGCTACCTTGGGATTCTTTCTCTTTGTTTCGCTAGAGATAGAGATATATATGATATATATATATATATAAATAGAGTCCGTCAGGAGAAAAGATGGCTGCTGTGATATTCTGTCATTTATATGTGTGTTCCTCCTCTAGAAACGGTAAGACCAGAAATCGACCCAACGTATAACAAAGTGACAGTCTGAAATCGTGAGTAAATAAATATATTACACCCTATAGACACATTATATCACTCTACAACACACATAACCATGTGTATATACTTTACCTCTCTATAATACCTACTGCTATATACTGTACACTGAATATATACCTCTCTTTAACACTTACAATACTTCTATATACTGTGCACAGACTAGATACCTTTCTATTACACCGTGTCTCTCGTTCACATTATACCTCTATGTTGCCCTGTGACTCTATATTGCACTGTCTCTCTATTGCACCGTGCCTCTCTATTGCACTGTGTATTCCGATTGCACTGTGCCTTTGTGACAGAGCGGCCTGTAGACGCACAGACTGAGGGTGAACATTAACTGGATTAGGTTTATTTGCCACCAAACAGCCACTGACACATTGGGGCTACAGGCCATTTAAGGCAAAACACAAAATAATGAAATAAATCCTATTCCCGTTAGGGAAACTAACTACACCAGCAGGTCCCTAGCTAACGGCGCTGGTTCCCAGCCAAAACATATGCAACAGTATTTAAGGAGCAATATAGAAAGTCTTATCTGATGCAGGGAATTCCTATCCCAGGGTCTCTGTGTAGCTCCAACCGCAATCAGGAGCGCCGGTTCTGGGGAGCGATCTTTATCCTGGGTGTGATTCCCAGCTGGACCCCACAGGCCTGCTTCCTTCAGTCCTAGGGTCCATAGCAGCCAGACTCTCCCCGGCTGGGAGACGTTTCACTTCCTCTCCCTCTGTGGAGGGAAGCAGTCCCTCTGTCTCTGACAGCTTCCTGTCTTTTATCCCTGTTCCATCAGGAGTTGATTGTGCACACCTCACTGTTCACACCTCATCTGACACACGTGCAGCCTCTAGATGCCTGGGAAGGGAGTTAACCTCTTCACTCCCTTACAGCCTGTCTTACACTGTGACTGTCTATTGCACTATTCCTGGGGGCGAGGTTAAGGGGTCACTGACCCATAGACTGGGGGAGAGGTTAAGGGGTCATTGACCCACAGACTGGGGGAGAAGTTAAGGGGTCACTTTCCCACAGGCTGGGGGAGAGGTTAAGGGGTCATTGACCCACAGGCTGGGGGAGAGGTTAAGGGGTCATTGACCCACAGACTGGGGGAGAAGTTAAGGGGTCACTTTCCCAAAGGCTGGGGGAGAGGTTAAGGGGTCATTGACCCACTGGCTGGGGGAGAGGTTAAGGGGCCATTGACCCACAGACTGGGGGATAGGTTAAGGGATCGGGGTTTCATGTGAATAATCTCCAGGTAGCAGAATGTGTTAATAACAGAACTTTGTGTCATTTTTACAGACGCCGCAAAGCTGAAATCAAGAGAATGTGTCACTCCTACTGTCACACTCACACCAACTGTTACACTTATACTCACTGTCACACTCACACCAACTGTTACACTTATACTCACTGTCACACTCAGTGTCAGTCTCACACTAACAGCCACACTCACTTTCCCTGCCACACTCACACTGTCACACTTGCACTAACGTTCCCTGGCACACTCACTGACACACTGGTAGTGATTGGGATATGTATGGTATCTGTAATAAAGTTGGTGCTGTTTTGCTGCAGCAGTTTTTTTTTACCTGGGAAACCTCATGTCATTGTCACCTCTTTAACCCTGTGATGGTCAGTGTGGGGTTTCGGGAGTCACCTTTACCAGACACCATAGTGAGATATATAGTGGTGTACAGAAGCATTCACCCCCACGCACACATCTCTCGTGTCACCTGAGCGTTACCCACAACGCCTTCAAATGAGACGTTACATATCATGGAACAAGAATCACATTTCTGCCTGACCCCCCTTCTGCTTGTCAGCTCCTTAAGTTCAGCTGCAGGCACTTGTTTCCGCACACACATACCGTGCCTGTGTGATGTATCAATATGTTGCCCTTTCTGCCTGTGAGCAGGTAGCCAGTGAGTTGCTACAGCAACCTCTAAGATTCTTCTCAGAATGGGCTATTCTGCCCTCCCCTCTTGTTTGTTTCCAGATGGTCTGTCCCAAGACTATTCCTGCTACCCAGAATTCCCACACACTTCCTTTTACTTCCAACATTGGCTGAGTGAGTACCTTCTGTTACCTCTCTACTGGCAAGGCCTCATCCTTTTCACCTCCCCTTACTACAAAGCACCCACAGAGATACACTTTTCCTACACAAACATCTCATCCACAAGTGCCTGTTTTTTATTGCTGCTTTCCTAAATAAAGTGAAGAAAATATACAGGACTTGTTGTGCTTTGGAAAGAGGGCTGAGTTGAAGCTAGCTGGGTTCATTCATACCCCAGACATGACCCTGGATCCAGAATATTACATGTAGAACGTACAGAAACTTCTCCCCGGGGATAAAGTTAGAAGTTGCACAGAGACTATAAAGAAGATTTACAGGGAAAAAACGATTCATCTCAGTTGCATAAGACGTGCTCAGTCCCTTTGCTACTGCCGCCCTAAATCAGCGAGAGACTGATTCAGCCCGTGTGGTTTCACTTGAAGATCACGTCCCTCAGGTACATACAGGGGCTTATGCAGAGAGGATAGATATGGAAATTGCGCCATCTTCTGGCCAAAAAACTCGCCACAAAACCTTTTACGCGTGAGAAAATGGCGCGATTTTTAAAATCCGCCAGAACTGTTTTCTGAAGTGTAAAAGTCGCCAAACACGTGGCGAGAACCTGGAACTCGCCATGCTAATATAGCGTGCAATTCCAGAAGGTCCGAATCACGTGAACGCGCCAATATGTGCCATAGTATGGCGAGTTTTAGGTATCCAGGAAAAGTTGGCTATACAGCTCGCGCTACGGTATGGCGAGTTTAAGGCAAATCGTAAATCTCCGAAATTGACACCACATGTGTAAAAAGAGGTAACGACGTTTTCAGCATATGACCTTAAGTAACGGCAATTCTGTGGCTATTTTATTGCCGTTTTACAATTATATAACGTTTCTCTCTGTGAGGTATGTGAGGTACAATTTGAAATGGCCCCCACCAGTTTTCTACTGGCCGAAAGAAGGTGGCCTACGTTTATAATCTGTTGACGGGTAGCGCACTGGCTTGGGCCTCCCCCATCTGGGAGCGGCGAGATGACCTTACCCAGAATTACTCAGCCTTCAAGACGGAATTCAGGCAAGTGTTTGATTCCCCCGCACATCGGGAGGTGGCGTCTTCTTCTCTTTTACAGATTACTCAAGGACGAAGACTGGTGACTGAATACGCCATAGAGTTCCGGACCCTTGCAGCAGAGACCAACTGGGAACAGGAGGCCTACGTCGCCGTATTCTGGCAAGGACTGTCAGACAGCATCAAGCATGTACTTGCTCTCCAACCCAGGCCAGGTCTTTTGGAGGATCTCATCACTCTGGTGATTAGAGTGGACCAACGTATTCAGGTACGCCGCACGGAGCGCCAGCGCACTCACTCGGTAACCTCTTCGTCTCTCTCTCTCAGCACTACTACACTCCCCAGGTCCACTTCACCGCTCCGTCCTTCTTTGGACTCGTCCGAACCGATGCAGTTGGGGGTTCAACGGGTTCGCACACCAATACGGCAATTCCGCCGCGCCGGGGAATTTTGCCATTATTGCGGACCTGCAAAAACATCTGACCAAAGAATGTCCTCCATCTCTGGAAAACGGGAACACCCAGTGAGTATGAAGGGGCTCTTCGTGGGTGTTATGTCTCCTCGTCCCCTTCCCCAAAAAGGATTCCCTAAGAAACTCACTATACCCGTGTGCCTCTCAGGCCGTAAGTTCCGCGTCTCCACAGTAGCCTTCATAGACTCCGGAGCCGGAGGCAATTTCGTGGATCAAGAGTTCGCCAAACACTACCAGATACCGCTCGTGGAGAAAAAGATCCCCATCGCCTTGATCGGAATTGATGGGCATCCACTCACGCCGGCATTTATCTCATTAGAGACGGTTCCGGTTGTACTTTCCTCTGATAATCACAAGGAAACCCTGACCCTCGACGTAATTCAGGCTCCGGGAACACCCATAACCCTAGGTTTGCCATGGTTACAACTACACAACCCACGGATCAATTGGACATCCACCAACCCCATCACTTGGGAACCAAGGTCAGGTGAACCACAGCGACTCCTAGCGAATACCACCGTTCCTGAGACGAACCTCCCTACGGTTTACCACCAGTTTCTGGACGTATTTAATAAGGTACAATCTGACCTTCTACCCCCACACAGGTCATATGACTGTCCTATTGACCTGATTCCTGGTTACACATTACCTAAGTCCAAGACTTATCCTCTGTCTCTCCCCGAAACTAAGGCTATGGACGAGTACATCCAGGAGAACCTGAAGAAAGGTTTTATTTGCCCGTCTACTTCACCAGCTGGAGCAGGGTTCTTCTTCGTAAAGAAGAAGGATGGAACTTTAAGACCTTGTATTGATTATAGAGGGCTTAACCGCATCACCGTAAAGAATCGCTACCCACTCCCCCTTATCACTGAACTTTTTGATAGGTTGCAAGGTGCCAAAGTCTTCTCCAAGCTGGACCTCAGGGGAGCTTATAATCTTGTACGCATACGTCAAGGAGACGAATGGAAAACGGCCTTCAACACGCGTAGTGGCCACTACGAATACCTTGTGATGCCTTTCGGACTGTGTAATGCTCCGGCCGTTTTTCAAGATTTCATTAACGATGTCTTCCGTAAAGTACTCAACGACTTTGTCATAGTCTATCTGGATGATATCCTGATTTTTTTCAAAGGATTTACAGGACCACATCTTTCATACATCTTACGTGCTCTCTCGCCTTCGTGAACATCGCTTATATGCCAAGATGGAGAGATGTACCTTCCATCAGACTTCGACCCAGTTTCTAGGCTACATTATTTCCAGCGATGGTTTCATGATGGATGCGGACAAATTAAAAGCCATTACTAACTGGCCTAGACCCGACTCTCTTAAATCCGTCTAGCGCTTCCTGGGATTTGCGAACTACTACCGCAAGTTTATCCGTGATTTCTCCAGAATTGTTGCACCTATCACAGCCCTTACGAAGAAGGTGGCCGATCCGTCGGTTTGGTCACCAGAGGCCAATACCGCCTTCAACACACTTAAGGAGGCTTTTGTGTCCGCACCGGTTCTCCATCACCCCAACACTGATCTCCCTTTCGTGTTGGAGGTGGACGCCTCTGATTCTGGCGCCAGTGCCATTCTATCCCAGAGACCTTCACCCCAAGAAAAATTGCATCCCTGCGCATTTTTTTCAAAGAGATTTACCTCATCGGAGAGGAACTACGACGTGGGGAACAGAGAGTTACTGGCCGTTAAAATGGCACTTCAAGAATGGAGGCATCTCCTGGAAGGGTCGAGGGAACCGTTCACAATCCTCACAGACCATAAGAATTTATTATATATAGAGAACGCTTGCCGTCTGGGTCCACGGCAAGCCCGCTGGTCTTTGTTCTTTTCCAGATTTAATTTCCAACTGTCATATATTCCTGGGACTAAAAATGTCAAAGCCGATGCTCTCTCAAGACAACATTCTTCCGAAGAGAGACCAGAAGATTCCATGGAGACCATTTTACCTCACGAGAAGATTTTCGCCGCATCTTCCTTCAGAAGCTTTGACAAGATCGTCAAGTCACAAAGGTCCATTCCAAAGAACCTGAAGGTCCCTAGGGGCAAGCTCTTTGTGAGACCTAATTTCATACCCGAGGTTCTGGATTGGGGACATGCCTCGAGAGCAGCTGGCCATCCTGGCTACAAAAAGACTTTGGACCTTATACGTCGCAACGTTTGGTGGCCCAAGATGTCCAAAGACATTTTCGAATATACGCACGCTTGTCCGGTCTGTGCGCAAAACAAGACAATTCATCAAAGGCCTCATGGTCTTCTCCTTCCTCTGCCCATCCCAGAACGTCCATGGTCACACATATCAATGGATTGTATTGTGGAGTTGCCAAGGTCCAAAGGGATGAATACGATTTTAGTAGTGGTGGATCGTTTTTCTAAGATGGCTCACTTTATCCCGCTCAAAGGACTTCCCACCTCACCCGCCCTTGCTGATATCTTCACTGATCACATCTTTCGCATTAATGGTATTCCTTCGTCCATCGTGTCTGACAGAGGGTCACAGTTCGTATCCAGATTTTGGAGAACTTTTACCAAAAGACTAGGGATCTCTTCTTCTTTTTCCTCAGCTTACCATCCTCAGTCCAATGGTCAAAACAGAAAGGGTCAATCAGTCCCTGGAAAAATACCTGAGGTGTTTCATTTCCAATTCTCAGGATGATTGGGCACAACTTTTGCCATGGGCCGAATATGCTTTTAACTCCGCTACCAACGAGTCCAAACGAGAGTCGCCATTTTTCATCAATTACGGTTTTCATCCCCCATGTCTTCCCGTCTCCAACATTCCTTCCGGAGTCCCGGCTGTAGACGACCGTGTCACATCTCTGCAATCAGCATGGTCCAAGATTCAGTCTTCTCTTCTTGCCGCCTCTCAACGGGCCAAACATCAGGCAGATCGCCACCGCCGTCCGGCACCCAGATACAAGCCAGGGGATATGGTATGGCTGTCCTCAAGAAACATTTATTTGAAGGTACCTTCCCCAAAATTGGCGCCGAGGTTCCTGGGCCCTTATCCTCAGTGAAAACAAAAGCAGTTAATAGGTATACCCTCCGCATAAGGTGAGTATTGCAGTGGTATATAGTATACACCATTAACCCACATAGATCCTCCTAGTCAGGGGAATATTGGTATTCAATTGCAGTAAGAACACCAATATGAAGCTAAGCCGTGCTGAGGGCATAAACAGCTGATCGTATATACCTTCAACATGCGGTAAGTATTATTTGCAGAGGTAAGTATAGTATATACCGTTACCCACACAGACCCTCCCATTTGGGGAAGTATTGGTAGGTAAGTGCACAGGAAACACTAATAAACTGCTGATCCGAGATATTCTCTCATATACGCTCAGCTGTTTATGCCCTCAGCACGGCTTAGCTGCATATTGGTGTTCTTACTGCAATTGCCTACCAATATTCCCCTGACTAGGAGGATCTATGTGGGTTAATGGTATATACTACATACCACTGCAATACTCACCTTATGCGGAGGGTATACACTATTAACTGCTTCTGTTTTCACTGAGGATGCACAAGTATCTTTTCTATTAGCCCAGTAGCCAAGTCCTATAATTTGTCCATGCAACCTAGGTTTATACTATATAGCTAGGTATCCCATTGAGGGTGCTCGCATTAACCATTGTATCACGCATATACCTGCAGTCCTTGAATATACGGCTCAAGGGGCTTTAGTTACAAAGTGCCTCCACTAGTATTACCCTCACGGAAAAGCAGCACTCAGTGTGCAGATGACTGGGGTTTTACCCACCAGCCACTCACTACTCTACATAACAGGTAGTCACACACATATCTCTGCATTGTTTGCCTAGATGTATTAATATTAAGAACACTTTGAGGGTCCACACTCTATACTTGTCCTCCCTGGAGACTAGTTTAGATCCACACTCTATACTTGTCCTGCCCGGAGACTAGTTTAGATCCACACTCTATACTTGTCCTGCCCGGAGACTAGTTTAGATCCACACTCTATACTTGTCCTCCCTGGAGACTAGTTTAGATCCACACTCTATACTTGTCCTGCCCGGAGACTAGTTTAGATCCACACTCTATACTTGTCCTGCCCGGAGACTAGTTTAGATCCACACTCTATACTTGTCCTGCCCGGAGACTAGTTTAGATCCACACTCTATACTTGTCCTGCCCGGAGACTAGTTTAGACACTTTCCAGACAATTACCACAACCCCATGTAACTAGCCTAATAGCCAAACCAAGATCACAATATACCTTATTGCACTAGGTGGGCAAAGCATGCACTAATACCCTATTGTGGGCTATGTACCTTCTACCATATTGTGCATCTTGTGTCTCCCTCTTTTGGTTGGTCTAAACAGCGTCAGGGGCATTACCACTAGCAGTGTGTACCTCAAGTGTTATCTTCACAGCCTGACTATTAGGAAGTACAGGGTTACACATTGGCTCCTTATCATTGGTAGCTACATAGATTGAATAAACCCTCGCATGTGTTGCCCAGGATTATTAAAACATATAAAGATAGTGACTGGATAGTGGCCTCAGTACGGCCCCTCCTATATCTATTGGCAGCTATACAAATATAGCACAAGATCCTGAATATCAATCAAGGATCTCCATATGTACTTTCAACTTAACCACTTAGAGTTATGTTATTAATGATACAGTCACGTACTGACTGGTATACATTTTATTTTTAACCCCCCTTTTTTTATTGATTGATTATTAATAAAGTATTTGAACTAAATCATTATACATATAGCAGTGATAGAGTGCTTGCATAGCAGGTTTCCTTTTCTTTAGTATACATCCTGTTCCTACCTAGTGAGCGCCTCACCATGGTTCAATAGTACAGCTGTGCGGGTGTTCTGCGTATGTGTACCCTCCTCTGTACTAGGACAGAGTAACCCCCTTCATGTCCCAGCTAGGCCCCGACCATCTCTAGCTTTTGGGGCTATAGGGAAGGCTCCTCAGATGGGGAAGTGCCCCTTAGCCTGTTAGTCCTAGTACCGGTGACGGACGCACGCGCAGTGCGTGGCCAGCATCAGGGACCAGACCAGGCCCTCATCTCAGAGACTATCTAAAGGTGGGACGCTCCGGCTAGAGGCCACCCCACACAGGTGCGGATCTTCAGTGGAACAGACTGACCATAACTTGGCCTTATTCAGCGACCAGTCACTCAGTCACCCACCCACTCAGTCACCCACCCACTCACTCAGTCACCCACCCACCCAGTCACTCACCCACCCAGACAGGCAGTCACCTGTCTTTTGTTGAAAATATAAAAATAAACAGGTTACATTGTAATGTTTTTTCTGTATCACAATAAGAAATCAGTTAAGTAAAAGTTGCGCTAAAAGATATTTTTTCGTGGTAGATGCGCTATGGGTTCGGGGGGGGGACGCTATGGGTTTGGGGGGGGGGAGGCGCTATGGGTTCGGGGAGGGAGGGCTGCGCTATGGGTTCGGAGAGGGGTGCGCTATGGGTTCGGGGGGAGAGGGGTGCGCTATAGGTTCGGGGGGGGTGCGCTATGGGTTTGGGGGGGTTGCGCTATGGGTTCGGGAGGGTGCGCTATGCGTTCGGGGGGGGTGCGCTATGGGTTCGGAGGGGTGCGCTATGGGTTTGGGGGGGGGAGGGGTGCGCTATGGGTTCGGGGGGAGAGAGGTGCGCTATAGGTTCGGGGGGAGAGGGGTGCGCTATAGGTTCGGGGGGGGTGCGCTATGGGTTCGGGGGGGGTGCGCTATGGGTTCGGGAGGGTGCGCTATGGGTTCGGGGGGGTGCGCTATGGGTTCGGGGGGGTGCGCTATGGGTTCGGGGGGGTACGCTATGGGTTTGGGGGGGGGAGGGGTGCGCTATGGGTTCGGAGAGGGGTGCGCTATGGGTTCGGGGGGAGAGGGGTGCGCTATAGGTTCGGGGGGAGAGGGGTGCGCTATGGGTTCGGGGGGGGTACGCTATGGGTTCGGGGAGGGTGCGCTATGGGTTCGGGAGGGTGCGCTATGGGTTCAGGGGGGTGCGCTATGGGTTCGGGGGGGTGCGCTATGGGTTTGGGGTGGGAGGGGTGCGCTATGGGTTCGGAGAGGGGTGCGCTATGGGTTCGGGGGGAGAGGGGTGCGCTATAGGTTCAGGGGGGGTGCGCTATGGGTTCGGGGGGGGTGTGCGCTATGGGTTCGGGGGGGTGCGCTATGGGTTCGGGGGGGTGCGCTATGGGTTCGGGTGGGAGGGGTGCGCTATGGGTTCGGAGAGGGGTGTGCTATGGGTTCGGGGGGAGAGGGGTGCGCTATAGGTTTGGGGGGGGGGTGCGCTATGGGTTCGGGGGGTTGCGCTATGGGTTCGGGGGGGAGGGGCCTGCTCCTTTCATTTGTCCTGGGACCCCATGATTTCTGTTGGCGGCCCAACTCCCGCCCGCCACCGCAGCGGAAAGCCCGCCCCACAGCTGCCGTCACCCACCCCTGTCACACACCGCACCCAAAGTCAGTCACCGCCCCCGCAGTGCGCCGCCGCCCCCCCGTCACTACCCCCCCCGCCCGAACCCGCAGTGAGCAGCCGCCGCACAACCCTCCCACCAGTGAGCCGCTGACAAGCTCTGAAGGGGGACAGGGGGGGGGGGAAATCACAACTCTCCCCCCAGTGTGCCGCCACCGAAAGCTCTAAAGGGGGGCGGTGGGGGGGGGGGGAATCACTCACCGCCCACCCCCCAAGTGATCCGCCGACGCTGAGATCTGAAGGGGGGGGAATCACTCACCGCCTGCCCCCCCAGTGAGCCGCCGATGCTGAGCTCTGAAGGGGGGGGGGGAATCACTCACCATCCGCCCCCCAGTGAGTCACAACCGCTGAGCTCTGAAGCGGGGGGGGGGGATCACTCACTGCCCGCCCCCCCAGTGAGTTACTGCCGCTGAGCTCTGAAGGGGGGGGGATCACTCACCGCCCGCCCCCCAGTGAGTCACCGCCGCTGAGCTCTGAAGGGGGGGGAATCACTCACCGCCCACCCCCCCAGTGAGTCACCGCTGCTGAGCTCTGAAGGGGGGGAGGAAATCACTCACCGCCCGCCCCCCCCAGTGAGTCACTGCCGCTGAGCTCTGAAGGGCGGGGGGAATCACTGCCCGCCTACCCCCCCGCCCCCCCAGTGAGCCGCCGCCGCTGAGCTCTGAAGGGGGGGGGGAAATCACTCACCACCCGCCCCCCCAGTGAGCCGCTGACACTGAGCTTTGAAGGGGGGGGGGAAATCACTCACCGCCTGCTCCCCCTCCCCCCCAGTGAGCCGCCGACGCTGAGCTCTGAAGGGGGGGGGGGGAATCACTCACCGCCCACCCCCCAAGTGATCCGCCGACGCTGAGATCTGAAGGGGGGGGAATCACTCACCGCCTGCCCCCCCAGTGAGCCACCGACACTGAGCTCTGAAAGGGGGGGGGGAATCACTCACCGCCCGCCCCCCCAGTGAGCCGCCGATGCTGAGCTCTGAAGGGGGGGGGGAATCACTCACCATCCGCCCCCCAGTGAGTCACCACCGCTGAGCTCTGAAGCGGGGGGGGGATCACTCACTGCCCGCCCCCCCAGTGAGTCACCGCCGCTGAGCTCTGAAGGGGGTGATCACTCACCGCCCACCCCCCCAGTGAGTCACCGCCGCTGAGCTCTGAAGGAGGGGGGGAAATCAGTCACCGCCCGCCCCCCCAGTGAGTCACTGCCGCTGAGCTCTGAAGGGCGGGGGGAATCACTGCCCGCCTACCCCCCCGCCCCCCCCAGTGAGCCGCCGCCGCTGAGCTCTGAAGGGGGGGGGAAATCACTCACCACCCGCCCCCCCAGTGAGCCGCCGACACTGAGCTTTGAAGGGGGGGGGAAATCACTCACCGCCTGCTCCCCCTGCCCCCCCAGTGAGCCGCCGACGCTGAGCTCTGAAGGGGGGGAATCACTCACCGCCCGCCCCCCCAGTGAGTCACCGCCGCTGAGCTCTTAAGGGGGGGGAATCACTCCCCCCCAGTGAGCCGCCGACGCTGAGCTCTGAAGGGGGGGGGAATCACTCACCGCCCGCCCCCCCAGTGAGTCACCGCCGCTGAGCTCTTAAGAGGGGGGGAATCACTCCCCCCCAGTGAGCCGCCGATGCTGAGCTCTGAAGGGGGGGGGAATCACTCACCGCCCGCCCCCCCCAGTGAGTCACTGCCGCTGAGCTCTGAAGGGGGGGGGAATCACTCCCCCCCCAGTGAGCCGCCGATGCTGAGCTCTGAAGGAAAGGGGGAATCACTCACCGCCCGCCCCCCCAGTGAGTCACCGCCGCTGAGCTCGGAAGGGGGAGAAATCACTCAGCGCCCACCCCCCCAGTGAGCCACCGATGCTGAGCTCTGAAGGGGGGGGAGTCACTCAAAGTGAGTCACCGCCGCTGAGCTCTGAAGGGGAGGGTGGAAATCACTCACCACCCGCCCCCCCAGTGAGTCACTGCCGCTGAGCTCTGAAGGGGGGGGGAATCACTCACCATCCGCCCCCCCAGTGAGTCACCACCGCTGAGCTCTGAAGCGGGGGGGGATCACTCACCGCCCGCCCCCCCAGTGAGTTACCGCCGCTGAGCTCTGAAGGGGGGGGGATCACTCACCGCCCGCCCCCCCAGTGAGTCACCGCCGCTGAGCTCTGAAGGGGGGGGATCACTCACCGCCCGCCCCCCCAGTGAGCCGCCGACGCTGAGCTCTGAAGGGGGGGGGGAATCACTCTCCACCCGCCCCCCCAGTGAGTCACCACCGCTGAGCTCTGAAGGGGGGGGAATCACTCAGCCCGCCCGCCCCCCCAGTGAGTCACCGCCGCTGAGCTCTGAAGGGCGGGGGGAATCACTGCCCGCCTACACCCCCGCCCCCCCAGTGAGCCGACGCCGCTGAGCTCTGAAGGGGGGGGGGAAATCACTCACCGCCCGCCCCCCAGTGAGCCGCCGACGCTGAGCTTTGAAGGGGGGGGGAATCACTCACCGCCTGCTCCCCCAGTGAGTCACCACCGCTGAGCTCTGAAGGGGGGGGGAATCACTCACCGCCCGCTCCCCCCAGTGAGCCGCCGACGCTGAGCTCTGAAGGGGGGGGGGGAAATCACTCACCGCCCGCCCCCCCAGTGAGCGCCGACACTGAGCTCTGAAGGGGGGGAATCACTCACCGCCCGCTCCCCCCAGTGAGCCGCCGACGCTGAGCTCTGAAGGGGGGGGGGGAATCACACACCGCCCGCCCCCCCAGTGAGCCACCGATGCTGAGCTCTGAAGGGGGGGGGAAATCACTCACCGCCCGCCCCCCCAGTGAGTCACCGCAGCTGAGCTCTGAAGGGGGGGGGGAATCACTGACCGACCGCCCCCCCCAGTGAGTCACCGCCGCTGAGCTCTGAAGGGGGGGGAAATCATTGCCCCCCCACCCCCCCAGTGAGCCGCCGACGCTGAGCTCTGAAGGGGGGGGGAATCACCCACCGCCCGCCCTCCCAGTGAGTCACTGCCACTGAGCTCTGAAGGGGGGGGAATCACTCCCCCCCAGTGAGCCGTCGACGATGAGCTCTGAAGGGGGGGGGGATCACTCACCGCCCGCCCCCCCAGTGAGCCGCCGACGCTGAGCTCTGAAGGGGGGGGAATCACTCACCGCCTGCCCCCCCAGTGAGCCGCCGATGCTGAGCTCTGAAGGGGGGGGGGGAAATCACTCACCGCCCGCCCCCCCAGTGATTCACCGCCGCTGAGCTCTGAAGTGGGGGGGGAATCATTGACCTACCGCCCCCCCAGTGAGTCGCCGCCGCTGAGCTCTGAAGGGGGGGGGAATCACTGCCCCCCTGCCCCCCCAGTGAGCCGCCGACACTGAGCTCTGAAGGGGGGGGAAATCACTCACCACCCGCCCCCCAGTGAGTCACTGCCACTGAGCTCTGAAGCGGGGGGGAAATCACTCACCGCCCGCCCCCCCAGTGAGTCACCGCCGCTGAGCTCTGAAGGGGGGGGAAATCACTCACCGCCCGCCCCCCCAGTGAGTCACCGCCGCTGAGCTCTGAAGGGGGGTGAATCACTCACCGCCTGCCCCCCCCCTGTCTGGCTCCTTGCGTTTCAGCCTGTGTGTGTGCCAAATCCAAGATGGCTGCCGCAGGCTGGATTTAAAGGCACATCTCCCCCCCAGGAACATAAATAAATAAATAAACACCACAACATAAAAAAATCAGCCTAATCCTAGCCCAGGGGCTGCTGAGGCAGGAGAATGAAAACAAAAGCAGATACACATGCCCCGGCCACTAGGCAATATCCGCATAACGGTATAGTGATGGTCAGCGCAAATTCGTGGAACTCGAGGAATGATATTCGAGAAATAATAAAAGATAATAAAATACACAATATTAGTGAATGCTTTGGTGTTATTGCGGGGGAGGGGAATGGGGAAGGGGAGGGGGATGGGAAAAAAGGGGGTAAACGGCTATGGATGACAATTAATATACAGATTATGAAACATAAACATAAGTTTCAACGACTCACACGGGCTAGTGTGAGACTTCACCCTCAGAGGAGAATGTAGTGGGTGAATGAAACCACCAAACGCAGAGGAATGGTGGTATGAAATAGATAAAAAATCTCACACGGCCATATGTGAGCCCCTTCCCTCAGTGGGTGTTGTCATCAGTCTCCGATGGAGCAGATGCGTCTTAGTATTCTGTCCCAATAGGTGTAGTGTATGACTGGCTCCTCTCCCAGATGCCCATATGCCAAGAAATGGGCAAAGCCTGGATTAGTCGCTAATAAAGTTTATTAATTACAGAATATGAAAAAACAGTAGAATCAGCCCCAGGCTTACACGAAATCAACGCTGCCCCTCCACCGCTAGGCTCAAACATAAGCTCATTCACAGAGTCCAACACAACCCGATACAGGGCCACTACCAGCAGCGAAACTATAAATGCACAAGTTACTGCTATCAGGTCGACCAAAAGATCCACAATCGGCTTTCCTATAGCTGCAGATAACCAGCCCCACAGAATGGGCATCGAATGGGTTCGTTATATGTATATTACTGACTAGAATTGTTTTGGTTAAAGTTAATTGTGACGCCAATGCTACTTGTCCGGCGCCTGAAGATTTATTTACAAGGCTTCCTCGATTGTAACCGATCCTCCATGTTGGGAATTTACAGTTTGCAATTATCCAAAGGTATGTTTATGCAAAAGCTTACTTGTATCACCTAACCATCTCAGACCACCGCTACCCGATCATAGAGACCCTTCCCCTGCTCCCCCCCTCTCCTCCCCCCTCTCCTCCCCCCCAGTCCCCTCCGTCTTATCCCTCCCCCATCCCATACACCCCCCCACCCTTTCCACACCTCCTCCCCCCGCCCTCCCCATCCCACACTCCCCCCCCCCCTCCCCATCCCACACTCCCCCCCTCCCCTTCCCACACTACCCCCCCTCCCCTTCCCACACTCCCCCCCTCCTAAACTCAGGGGAAAATCGACTCTAAAGAATCCACCCAGGAGTCCACACCCTCCTGGACGAGCCAGTCTAGATTCCCGGATCTACCCCCCAAGGACCTTAAGTCCGAATGCCGGTACGCAAACCCGGCTACACACCTTTGGGGGTGCCCTCAGGCCCCCACCCTATTTTTCTCTGCCTGCTAGTGCTGTCTCAGCAGTCCTTTACCCTCCCCACCCATCCCATCCCCCTCCACCCCCCCATCCTGCTGGCCCAGATCCAGACAATAGGTCATCCTCTTGCGCCAGAGACGAAAATTACAACTCCACAAACAAAGTAGTCAATCAAGATCCCCCGGTTGGGAAAGGGGTGATCCTTAAAACCCCCCTCAGAGATAACAAACATGGCTAGTCAGGCCCCAATTGAACTCATCTCCCTTAATGTTAAAGGGCTACAGAGCCACAGAAACAGAAAGCTAGCTCTCCAGGAGATGAAAAGATCCCAAGGAGATATCATCTTTCTTCAGCAGACGCACTTCACAGACCACGAGCCACCTAACATATTTAATAATACATTCCCATTGAGCTACTACTCCTCGTTTAGTAGTAAAAAATGAGGGGTCACTATCTTAATCCGCCAGGGAACCCCATTCAATTTTGTCAAAAAAACCTCAGATCCAGGGGGCAGATTTCTTGTTGTATATGGCTCATTAGCGGGCACGGCGATCACCCTGATCAACCTCTATGCACCAAACGAGAACCAACCAGAGTTTATGAGAGAAGTTCTAAGGACTATCGACCCTACCTACCTATCATCACTGATAGTGGGGGGCGACCTAAACATGGCC